>NC_050580.1:88271996-88573246 GCF_011100635.1 Trichosurus vulpecula | reverse complement strand
GAAAGGAGGAGAGGAAAGGAGTAAATGGAGAAAACATAAGCGAGGAGAAAAGAGAAGAGAAAAGGAAGGAAGGGGAGGAGGAAGGAGAGTCATGTAGGGAAGAGAAGAGATGAGAGGAGAAGAGACGAAGAGAGAGGAGGGGAGAGGAGAGAAAAGAAGAGGAAGAAAAAGGAGGAGAGAGAGGAGAAGAGGAAGGGAAGGAGGAGGAGAAAAGGGGATAGGAACTGCCAATGGGTGAGAACTTAGGTGGAGTCTGGCTGTGGGGGCCGTGAGCCTGAGCCCAGCCTGAATGAAGGACGATTTCCTAAATTGTATTTCAGTGCGGGGTCTTTCCGGGTTAATGAGCTGACATCATGATTAAAGCTGACCATTTGTAATGTGTCTCGACCCTGCCGCAGAGCCTTGAAAAGGTTAATGTGGTAAAACAGGACAGCACCTGCCCCTCACTGGCCAAAGTCTGGCCTGCACAGACCCCCAAACCCTCATCCCTTCCCCTCCTGCTTCCCTTTCCCAACTCCTAATCAATTAGTCCATTAATGAGTCTATCAAGGAGTTAAGTAGTTAAAGATTATGCCTCTGGTCCAGGCAGCCATCGTCATTTCACTCTGGTAATTATATTATAAGTACTTTATTCAATATCCCAGGCATAACATGGTGGATGGAGTTAATGAAAATGTCATTTTAAAACGTCTTGACATTTGTCTGTATTGATTTGTATTTTTCTCCCCACCCTTGATTTGATTTGGGGGAGTAGGGAGAGTTGTTGGGGAGGTGGTGGAGGGGGAGAGAATCACATTTTTATTAAAAAAAAAATGACAGGCGCTGGTTGGTTTCTACTTGGTTGACTAAGTGATCAGATTCTTGCAAATCTCCCTTCTTGCTCATGGAAGGAATGCACATGGTATTCTGATGTCTTCTCTCACTGTCATATTAAAAAAGTAAATCCCCTCTATGGGCCTCAGTTTCTCCTCAATGAAATGAGGGTCTTGGACTGAATGATCTCTAGTCTAAGACCATGGTTCCTTAACTTGGATTGGGTAACTAGTGCTACTTGGCACAGAGAAAGGAGGGGCCTTATTGGGATCCTGGGGGCACATCTGGAATCTTCTGGGAATGATGCAGATAGCTGCAGGGTTTGCTCTCTGGAATCCCCACTTCTCTATTTTCCAGAAAATTCTTACAGAACTGCAATGCCTCATCAGACCTATTGCTAGTCACTGGGTTTATACAAATGTGGCTTGGGATTCAGCCTGGGGCATTACAGAGGTGAAGTGAATTCACAGTAGAACACAGTCTCCTCAGAGAATGTGTTGTCAAACCCCCTCATTTTATAAAGGGAAAAACTGAGGCCAAGAGACAAGAAGTCAGAGCCAGAGTAAGTCATGTTTGGTTCACAGGAAAAATGTGAAGCTTATAACCCCTTGTGTTTATCTTGATATGGGGCCTTTGCTATTATACATTCAATTTAGATATATTCATAGGATTTAAAGCTAGAGAGAACTTTAGAGGTCATCTAGTTCAACCCCTTCGTTTTACCAAAAAGGAAAATGAGGCCTAGAAACAGAAAATAAACTCAAAGGCTCACAGGTAGTAAATAGAAAAACTGAGATAAGAATCTAGCTTCTTTCTTTCTCCACATCCAATGCACATTTCCAACATATCATACTAACCCTGCCCAGTGCCAATGACAGTGGAATTTTCTGACATTAAATGAAGAAACAGTTTGTAAAGAATAATGCCCCCCTGCCCCCCAGCAAAAAAGTGCATCTGATTTTTCAGCCTACTGTGTTGTGCTTTAGGCAAACAGCTACTGTGTTTACTCTAACAGAATGAAGTGACTTGCCCAAAGTGGCCCAGATAGTTAAGGACAGAGCTAGAACTAGAGCATTGTTCTGATATCCAACTTACCATTCTCTCTCTCTCTATCTCTCTCTATCTCTCTCTCTCTATTCTCTTTCTCTCCCTCTCCCTCTCCACCTCACACCCCCTTGGCCTATCTCTTTTCTCTTCCTATGAAGGTTTCCTAGTGGCCTCACCCAATTGAATCCAAACTGTCCACTTTATGGACCTGCCTAGGTCTCTTTCAAGCAAATTGAGGTAGTGGCCTTTTTTTTTTCAAGAGAGGGCAGGAAAGAGACATTGTGACCTAAGACTCATGGGAAACTCCCCGAAGTGTTTATTAAATATGCTTGGTCCTAGAAATACATCACCTTCTGACATTTCAGTGGTCATAATGGAAGGAAGGACCTGAGGAAGATATGAGACACGATGATGGTAAGGATGGAGTCTGAAAGACTTGGATTGGAATCTTGCCTCAGCCATTCCCTTTTTGACCTTGATACTGCTAAGGGCCTCAGAATAGTCAACAAATATTTAAGGATCTACTTTGGGCTAGGCATAGTGCTAAGCCCTGAGGCTACAAAGCAAGACCAAAAATAGTCCCTGCCTCCACAATCTAGTGGGGATAGACAATATACAAACAACTATATACATTTGTTGTTGTTGTTCAGTCGTGTCTGACTCTTCATGACCCCATTTGGGGTTTTCTTGGCAAAGATACTGAAGTGGTTTGCCATTTCCTTTTCCAGCTCATTTTACAGATGAAGAAACTGAGGCAAACAGGGTTTAGTGACTTTCCCGGGGCCACACAGCTAGTATGTGTCTGAGGTCAGATTTGAGAAGACTCTAGGGCCAGTGCTCTATTCACTGTGCTATCTAGCTATCCTTAGTATATACATACAAGATCTATCTACATACATAGACACATTATGTGTGTGTGTGTGTGTGTGTGTGTGTGTGTGTGTGTGTGTGTAATTGGAGGTAATCTCAGAGGAAGGGTACTAGCATTCAAAGGGATGGGTAAAGACTTCTTGAAGTAAGTAGGATTTAGTTGAGAATTGAAGGAAGCCAGGAGGGAGATGAGGAAGGAGAGAATTCCAGGCATGAGGGATAGCTAGGCGAACAAGAAGGACCATCCTCTATGACTCACTCTCATTCACCCCACATATCCAATTCATTGACCAGTGTTCTCACTTCTACCTTCACAACATCTTTCTAATACATTTCTTCAGTACAACTTTGGTTCAGGCCTTCATCACTTCTTTAGCTCACTATTTCAAGAGTCTTTTAATTGTCTTCCTTTCTCCACTCTTTTCCTCACTCCAATCCATCCACTATCCAGCTACCAAGGTGATTTTCTACAATATTTAGGTCTGATTATGTCACCACCCTCACCCAAAAAGAAAAAAAAAATCCTCAATGAGCTCTAATGACTCCCCATTAGCCCCAGAATCAAATATAATCTTCTTTGGCATTGTTTGGCATTTAGAGCTCTTCAGAACCTGACTCCTTACTGTACACTTTCCTGTCTTATTATACTTTCCTCTTCTTCACACACTCTACATTTTAGCAACACTGGGCCTATTTGCAATTCCTCAAATAAGATGCTCTATCTTTTGCTCTCTGGTGTTTTACCCTTTTATCTTCTCTTCGTTTTCCTGCTTTGCTTCAGGTCTCAGCTCAAATCCTCTCTATTTTAGCAGGCCCCTCCTAGTCTCCTCCCCCAATCCCCCAGTGCCATTTTCCCTTAGATTATCTTATGATAGTTTGTATCTTGTATCTATCTAGTTGTTTACATGTTGTCTTCCTAGTAGAATGTAAACTCTTTGAAGGCAGGGACTATTTTTTCTTTGCCTTTTGTTTAGCACAATGCCTGGCATATAGTAAGCACCTGAAAAGTGCTTGTTGACAACCTCCCTGGCCTTTTGCCCTCTGCAAAATGAAGGTTTGAATTTCATGATCACTAAGGTCTCTTGAAACTCTAAATCTATTTTACTATGGCTTGGGTTCAAGTCCTGCCTCTAATACCCTGGGCAAGTTCCTTAATTTTTTTAATATCCCAGACAACTTTCTAAGAATATAAATTGCATCTTAGGTACAGAATCTGCATTGATAGAGGGAGATTCCTCACCAGGAATTTACTATATAAATTAAATCACTGGTACATGTAAAAAATGATCATAACACATTCTATAGAGCTTTATAGTTTTAAAAGTTAAACTCTGTGAGGCAAGTTGTACAATACTGTTATTCTATCTCAGTGTTGTTAGGATAGTGTTTTGGAAAAGTTTAAATGCTATATAAATGTGGTAGTGATTTTCAATTTATTGATGTGGAAACTGAGACTCAGTGAGGCTAAGTTGTTTCCCTCTGCCAGTTTCCCAGCTGACAAGTCTCAGAGCTGATACTTGTACTTAGATAACAGTCAAAGACTTGCTCCAAAGTATCCTCAGGTCTTTTCCAATGCCCCCAGCACAACCCATACTGTATCTTTTGACACACCTCTTGGGAATGAACACAGGAAGTCCCTTTTATTAGTTCTCCTTAAAGGAAGAACTGTCTCCCCCAAATTCGTGATGGACTGATATTTGAGAAGGAAGTATGGGAAAGGGGTAACTCAAAGGGGGCTCAATGAAGAGCAGTTTTACATCTTTATCCCCTGCTTCCTTTCCCCCTGGTTCCCCTCCCCCCAGCACACACACACACACACACACACACACACACACACACACTCCTATGTGGGCTGAATTACTTTCCGACTATCCAGACTTCACTCTGTGAGAAGGACTAGCATGCAAGACTGTGAGCTCCCATGCTTTCCCCTCCTCTTCTGGAGGATTACTTTCTTCTCTGCAGAGTCTTGGTCTAGGATTTTTGGCACCAGAGAAGATAATTCCCCTTTGCCTTCTTAGCTGCTCTCTGTAGTGGGGGAGATTTCTCTGGTCAAGGTGGGACAGGTGTATTTGCCTAAAGATTGGAAACCAAAAATTAGGAGCAGTAGAGAAAATACATAACTAGGGGAAATCCAGAGTGAATCCCCTTTACAGCCAAAGCCCGGTTTTCCAGCTAAACTTTCCTAGACCTCTCTTTTTCCTCCCCCACTTTAAATCAAGCAAAGAGAAGAGTTTGTTTGTGGAAGACCTTACAGGCTTCTGCATTCTGGTGGTTCTGAAAAGGGCATGTCATTGTGAAGGCTGGAGATACCATAGGCCATTTAATGAAATCAAGGACGTTTAATTAAGAGCTAGCAGAGCCTGGGGCATCCTCTGGCAGAGATGATGTCTTGGGTGGGTGGGTGCATCTCAACCTATTCTAACCCAGACTGAGCAAAGAAGCAAACTCTGTTAGGAGTTAGTCCAACTAGAGCAAATTATTTTTAAATGCTGAACCTTGCTTAGAGAAAGTGCTTAATAAATTATTGGTAAACTGAATTAAATTAATTTCAACTTTCCTTCTAGTTTGAAAGCAAACCCCACTCTAAAAGAGCCTGTATGCAAGTTGTTAAAAGTTAGGATAGGTGGGGGGTGGGGTTAAAAAGGTTTTTTTTTTCTCTTTAGATTCATAAATGGACAGAGCTGGAAGGAACCTTTAAGATTATCTAGTTCAGGATTTCAAATTGTTTTGTTCATGAACCCTTTTGGTAAATCTGTGAATTCTATAGACTCCTTTTTAGAATTTTAAATGCATAAAATAAAATACACGGGATTAGAAAGGAAACCAACTATATTGAAACAGACTCATCAAAATAGTAACAAAAGAAGTTCACAGACTCTGATTAAGAATCTCTTCTCTAGTTCAACACATTTTTTTTTTACATGCTAGGAAATGGAAATTCAAAGAGGTTCAGGGCCATGCCCAAGGTCATACAGCCAGTTAGTAACAGAACGTGAACTAAAGCCGGGTTTACAAGTTTCCTACCACATCATCTCGCCTCCTTGTCATTAGAATTCGGAAATCGTGGGGTTTCTTGAGGAGGTGCCGTTTAAGACCATGACCATATTCTTATCTGCTCATTCTGTGATCTCCTACTCGCAGGTCTTCTCTCTCTCTTTTTCTGGGACCCCAAGTTCGGTAGTTGTGCCAAAGCAACAGAAGAACACGACAGGAACTTTAAAGCCCATTGACTTTCAAGTCTGCATCAGGGTCGAAGGTGGGGCAGGGGAGAGGTATAGGGACTCTGGCTGACTCATAAATCTGTATGCTTTGCCGAGTGCTGGGAACTGCTTTCCGAAAGGAAAGGAAAAAAAAATCTCGAGAAGCTTATGATGCCAGGATTATTAGCTCAAACCCTCCTTTGCTCTCCTTACTCCAGTTCCTGCTGCTGCCCTAGTTCAGAGCAACCCAAGCTGGCCTTCTGAACATACATTCCTCCCTACCCCCGCCCCCGCCCCGAGTCCGAACATTCGAAAAAGCGGAATAAGGCGGCGCTCAGGACCAAGCAGGATTGTTCAGCATCCCCTTGGTTCCTATTAGCAACAAGGTTTGGAAACCTGCTCTTCTGCCACTGAAGGCAAAGAACCAATTTCTCTGACTCTCCCTATTAGTTGCAAAGATTCTCCCCACCTTTATCTGCCCAGGACCCCAGATCGGAAAGTTGACAAGGGAAGGATGTGGGGGCTGTAATATAGGGGGGTCTAGAATTTTTTGAAATTTTCCGGGACTTGCTTGCAGCACTGTGATTGGTTGCGATAGATGTAACCTTCATGCAAATGAAGCCGCGACGCCACCCAGCTGCCTGGAAATCAATAGAGACTAGAGAGAAGGGGGCATTTGGACTGGGGCAAGCCCAGCGAAAACGTTCGCTAGCACAGAAACGCAAACGACCACGTCTCCCCCTCCCTGTCCCCTTCCCCTTCACCCACCCCACCCCGGCACAGAAAAAGGCAGCGTTAACCGACTCCCCCGCCCCCCCATCCCTTCCCCTCTCCCCCTCCCTTCCCTCCCTCCCTTTCTCCCTCCTTCCCTCCAACACCTTCTACCTAGACCATCTCTAAAGGGACTTCTTGATTTCCTGCTATTTCTTATGAACCCAGGATGGGCAGCAAAGAAGACCCTGGCAAATGTTGTCCAGCCACCGCCCCCATCTCCAGCTTCACTATCCAGTCCATCTTGGGCAGCGGGCCCTCTGAGGAGTCCAGGGAGATCGGGGCCAAGGGCGCCGCGGGCTGGGCGAACAGGAAAAGGAGTCTGTCGGTATCCTCGGAGGAAGAGGAGGCAGATGACGGCTGGAAACACTCTGGCTGTTACTGCCCCGACTCGCATGGCCCGAAGGAGTCGGGCCACAAGCACCATCAGCCCCTCACACTAACTTGTCTCAGTAAGTAGTACTCTGACACCGGCTCTCTTCTGCACAGCAGGAAAGGAAACTGAGAAGTGGGCGCCTAGGAGAAAGAGAGAGAGAGAGAGAGAGAGAGAGAGAGAGAGAGAGAGAGAGAGAGAGAGAGAGAGAGAGAGAGAGAGAGAGAGAGAGAGAGAGAGAGAGAGAGAGAGAGAGAGAGAGGCAGTATCTCTTTCTTTTCTCTAGGGTTGGGTTGGCCGTTCCCAGCCAGAGTTGGAGGGCGGGGAATTGGTCTCGGCAGCCTTTCCCAGTCTTTAACCCTAGCTCTCTCCACCTGTCCTGGGCTTTCTGTTCCCACAACCCGAGAGATGCAAAGAGAAATAGACAAAAGTGAACCCGCCGTTGGGGAGTGAATTGTGACATTTCTGGGAGGTTACTTCGAAAGGGGGGCGGGGAGGGAAAGGAAGATCAGGGTGATAGGATTGATCGGAATGTCTTCTAGAAACAGTTTTCTTTCCTTTATTTTTTCCTTTTGGACAATGAACATTTTTTTTCCTATTTTCTGGACAGTCATAGACAAAGCCGGCTGAATTCTTTATAGAAAAAGAAGTGTTGCTTTCCTTTCCCTGGCTCTTCGGAGCGATTAGCAATTTGAGGTGATTGACAAGGGTGCGTTTCAAAGATTGGTCTTTACAACGACTGTGTGTGTGTGTGTGTGTGTGTGTGTGGGTGGGGGGGTTGGATTGTGAGGAGGCGTTCATTTTTAGCCTGGCATCTGAACAAACCTTCTATGAAATGCTGATCTAGACAGAGCTGCAAGTCCAGTTATCTCAGAGAAGGAATCTTATTATTATCATTATCGTTATTAATAAATTCCATCAGCCGCCTATCTGCCTTGATTGTGGAGTACAGCTGCTACAAATCATTTAACAAAGACCAGAAGGGAGAGAGGGAATGTCTTTGGGGCCAAGAACCACTGAAAGGAATTTTGTTTTTTTCTTTGAATTTTCTTGGGTGTCACATCAAAATGTTTCTTCACTAGATCGTTATTTGAAACAAACTAAGAAACTTCCCCGGTACAGGGCCGCGTGTGTTGTGTAGAAATGAACGCTAGAGGAGGAGACAATGTGATGAGGTGTGAGAAACCTTAGGTAGTCTTCCAACCCGTAGGCCCATTTTCAATCAATTCCCTGTGCTCCTTGAGGGTCTTTATGGCTTTATTGTCCTGAACTACTTCACAATCGTCATTCTTATTATTGTGTTGAAGGTAACTCAAAGGCTAGCGGAGGAGCCGGATCAGTGAGTTCAGACAGGACGCCTTTCCTCTCCCAACCCCAGCAAGACTTTAAAGAAGAGAAAGAGAAACACTTCCACCCCGGGTCACCATCGCCTGGAGCAGAGCGGCCTCGGGATTCTGGAGTAGATCGGCAGGCTGGATCCGCCAAGAAGAAGACCCGCACGGTCTTCTCTCGCAGTCAGGTGTACCAGCTCGAATCTACATTCGACATGAAGCGTTACCTGAGCAGTTCAGAACGTGCTTGCCTTGCTTCCAGCCTACAGCTGACCGAAACGCAGGTGAAGACTTGGTTCCAGAACCGGCGGAACAAATGGAAGAGGCAACTCTCTGCAGAACTGGAGGCGGCCAATATGGCCCACGCCTCGGCCCAGACTCTGGTGGGGATGCCACTGGTGTTCAGAGACAATTCCCTTCTGAGGGTCCCCGTGCCCCGATCGATAGCCTTCCCGGCCCCTTTGTACTATCCGGGGAGCAACCTGTCAGCCTTACCTCTCTATAATCTGTACAACAAGATTGACTACTGACCAAACTGAACCCCAACGGACCTGACCGCCCCTTTGTAGATTTCAAACCCTTTCTCCATCCCATTTCCTTTCTCCTTTGCTGTTGAAACAGACCTCTGAAATTGACGCATTTCCCCATTTGTATAGGAATGAAGGCAATGTGCTTCTCTAAATATTATGAAATACACCATGTGTATTAATTATTTCTTATTTATGGATTCCTTTCCTTATTTTTATTTGATTATTATAGGGCATTTAAAGGTGCTTCTCACGGCCAATCGCCTGCTTTCTAACTAACCTAATTTTCTTTTAAAATATTGGGGTTTTCTTTGAGAGGGGAGGGAAGAAACTTCCCTAGTCTGGGGAAAAGAATCTTGTCCAGATCTGCTTCGACAGAGAAAAAATTGGAAGGGTAAAAAAAATTAAAGATTTTATATACACATATATCTATAGTCTATACATAAACTTGCATATAGATATATAGATATAGACAATGTTTCCAAGCAGGACACTTGTTGGATTTTGCCTATTGTATAGATTCTCTTCCTTGTTCCTCTCATCCAGGAATGAGTAGGTACGAAAGGGGGATTTCAAATCTGTAAATATTTTTAAAAGAAAAAAGAAGGCGGAGACAAATAAAACATTTTAAATGTCGTTTGCTAAGTTTGACTAGTTTGATTCTAAACGTCACCTTTCTCTGTTATGAAACTCTGCTGCCTCCCACTCAGGTCCCCTAATTCCTCTCGCCTCCGTCTCCCCACCTAGAGTAATCCCCCCCCCCCACCCGGAGAGAAGGCAAAGGTCTCCTGAGCAGATATCCTTCAGAGAGTTGGAAAGGAGATATGGATTATAAACTGCTGCGGGAGTGGATCAGAAAACAAAGAAGTTAGAAGCGTTTTCAACATGTGTGTTGAAGGTGTTCGCAGAAGAGTTAGCTGTTTGTATAAATGTGTGTGTGCGAAGGGGGAGAGAGTGGAAGTGCGTTAAGAGAAACGAAACCCATAATTTTACAACCTAACCCACACGAAGCCGGAAAAAAAATGAAGGAAGATAGAGATATCTGGGCTGAAAGAAGCCAGGTCTCGAGCCGTAGGGGGAGCCAGGACGCTAAGAATTGGGCTACAGGACTTGTAACATCTTCTCTGGGACTTCGAAAAGGTGGAAACTCATTTGAATAAAAAAAAGCTAATTGTCTCTAGCTGAGTTGCCAATTTCATTTCCAAGCTGGTTTTGTTTTGTTTTGTTTTTAGGAATAATTTGAGAAGAAGCAGTTTTGCTTAGTGGTGATTCACTCTCCTTTGCGGAGAAGCAGCTTGCTGTGACTAAGTTTAGCTTTCCCTTTGCCCAGAGGATCTCCTTCCCCCTTCCCAATCTTTCTATTCCCCGGTTCCACCTGAAATTGCTGGGCTTGCCACCCCACTGCTTCCTTCCTTCTTCACACACCGCACCTCGATCATGCAGCCTTTGAGGATGAGAGCGGGGGACCCCAGAGCCTTAGACCGCACAGCCTTACTTCTCTAGACGTGGACAAAACCGCAGCAAATACCACATTGAGTGGCTCAGAATCCTGAGGACTGGCTCAAGGGATAGAAGGGGAGAAGTTTGTTTTTTTTTTTTTTTTTTTTTTTTAGTAGTTTACATGGTGTGCTGTTAAATGCCAAGATGACGTGCAAAGCTCTCGGCAGCTCGGGTTTAATAGAAATGTGGCCAGCGAACTGAGATTGTGGTTGATTTTAGCGCCAAAGCATCAGCTTGGTCTTTCCTCTAAAGTAGGGGACACCTGCAGCCTCCGCCTGGGCAGCAGGAGAGGGGGGTGATGTGGCTGGGGGTGGGGCGGGAAGGAATCGTTGAAACAAAAAGTAAATACTTCAGTGAATTTTATTCAAACCGCGGACACTCGGCATGTTTTGTCACAGCCACCTGTTCTCTGCTTAGCACTGAAGTCTTCAAAGGAGAAGCAGAAAGAGGTCTGGTGGGGGGGTGGGATATCCTTGAAAATGAGCCCCAACAAACATGATGAATATTTATACTGGTGTCTTGCTGCTGAGTGGTTCTAGGTTTTAAGCAATACTCGGCTGGAGGAAGCGAAAAATAGGCCAGTGTGACCTGTAGTGGGTGAAAATCTGCTCTTTTAGACAGAAAACACAAATGCGACTAATAGGCCTTTTCAGGCTGAAACAAATCAGATTTATCTTCCTGAAAAATATGGGACTTTATGGAACAATAATATTAAACTATGTAATATTTGTAAACCTTTTAGTTCTCTCATACTCCTTTTCTAGCACAAGCTCAATAGCTTCCATTTGACATCCCTTCCCATAAGTCATAGTTTATTTTCCTCTACCAAATTTTGTAAGATTGTAGACTATAGATTTAAGGCTAGAAAAGACCTTAACAGTTCATGTAGTAGTCCAATTCTTTATTTTAAGAGTTGATTCATGAAATGAATCAAAAGGGAGTTTTAAGTAAAGTGTTCAAAAGTGATATCATACAACAATCACATATCCTAATTTGGGCATTTAGTAGTACACTGGAGACTATAAATAGGGACCTTGCACTATACACAAAATCAAACCTCTGGCTACATTAGGCTTTTCCTTCCTGACTTTTATAGGCCCACAACAAATCAAGATCCAGGAAAATATGGACTTAAGTTTTTCATTTAAATACTCCATCTTATATACAAGCAGCTAACCTCATCATTCTTTACTCACAAAATTTAAAAAGAAAGAAACTTTTTGAACATTTCATGGTGTAACAACCAGATGAGTATAAGTAAACACCTAAATGGTCCCCAGTTGCTATTTGATGATGCATAATATAGCTGCCTATATTTTAGGGTTTTGAGATTATGAAGGGAACAAGACAAATATCTGCATCAATTTATCTTTCCATATCTTTCCCTACCACTCCTTCAGGAAATAGTTTCTTACTAGAGGGAAACTATAAGGACCTCTGCACTAATAATAACTAGGCTCTTAAATGTAAAGAACTTCTTAAATTTTCCCTCTACATTAAATTTTTAAACCTTGCACCTAACTGTTAATGATGAAACTGGAAGCCCAAGGTGATCCAACAAGTGTAACACTGTTGGAACAGCTCTGGGAACACTTGAGTGTTGATCTTACTAAACTCAGTTAAATATTTTCAATTTGTCAATCATCAATGAATATAAAGCCAAGACCATTAATAAGTGGTTGGAAATTTTTCTTCAAAATTTTATTATTTCTAGGTTCTCCAGCCATCTTGTTTATCAGAATATTAGAATAGTCAAAATAATCATCCTTCTAGTTCCAAGTTCTATTCTGAGTTTAAAGGATTTTTAAAGGATTAACATTTCTTAAAACTAAAGTGAAATACTCAGAAATACCTGAATACTCATACTCAGAAATACCTGAATAATGCATATACAGTTTAATGAAATTATGCAGTTTTAGCTGAAAAAAAACTGTTATCCTGTCATTCATTCTCAGAATTGCAAAGCAAAGATAGCACTAAATAAAGAAAAGTGGGGAAAGGACAAAACATCAGGAAATAGAATGAGGTAGCCAGAGCCAGTGTGGAGGAAGAGAATTGGAATTTTTTATTCTGCAGTTACCCTCTAGAACACTTGGAGTAAAGAGAAACAGAGAATCACTCTCTCTCCAGATATTGTTAATAATAATGATAATGATAATAATATTAATAAGGAGAATGACAGTTGGCATTTATTGAACTTTGAATTTTAAAAAGCATTGTAATGCATTATCTCATTTTGATCCTCATAACAGTATTGTGAAACAGGCACTTTGCCATTGTAATGAATAGAAAGATCTTTTAAAAAAAATCTATTTATAGCATGAATAGAAAAAAAAAGTCAGAGTACCTAACACTGTGTGTTTGAATGTAGTATAAACATTATATTTCATTGAATACTCTCTTTCATTTTGACCTCAAACTTTCCCTCCTTCAACAGCTGTTTCTTTGAGCAAGTCTCTTAACTCCTCTGGTCCCCAGCTGAATCACTTTGAAAATAAGTGGGTGGGACTAGGTGATTTGTAAATACTCTTTCAGCTATCAGTCCTATGATCTTCATACTGTCTTTTGATTAAGGATTATTCAGGGGTTAGGAGCCTGAAGATCTGGGATGAATTTCTCCTTTACTAGTCCTGTGTTCCTAGAGATCAATTCAGTTCATTGAACCTCAGTTTCCTCATCTGTAAAAAAAAAAGACTGAACTAAATGATATCTATGATTTGATTTGGTCTATGATTCTGATCAATGAAAATAATAAAGCCATCTCCCCAAATTCCTTCCTGAGAAACACAACAATGGGGAAACTAATATTGAGATATTGAAGGGAACAAAAATGTTTGTGTTTGCTGAGAGAAATTTTTTTTTTTTGAAGAGGACTAATGACACCACCTGGTGATGTCTTGACTTTCCAGTGAATTGGATTTAAGTGAGGCAGAGTTGAACAAAGCCTTACTCTCTCTTCCAAAGTCATCAAAGCCTAGTGGCAAGTCAAAAAAGTCAGGATGATTGGCCATGGCCTGGGATGTAGTGAATGATCATGGCATCTTTGATGTCTGACAAAGCTCTGAACCAGAGGTAGGGAACCTTCGGCCTGGAGGCCACATGTGGGACCTTTAGGTCCCTTAATAAAATGATTTGTTCTGTGAAACTTGGATTCAGTCAAAGAGCTTCATTTGAGGACCTAGAGGGCCAAATGTGACCTTGAGGCCAAAGGTTCCCCACTCCCGCAGTCTAAACCTTCCACAGTGCCTGCTTCAGCTGCCTTCTTGGCCATTGTAACAAATTGTTCTCATCCCTCCATTCTGCTGGAGGAAGTCTCCACATGAGTGGGGTAGATACCCCCTTAACTCACTCAGGTTTGAGGCCTGTCAGTTACCCCCAACCTGGTTTAGTCCATCTGCTGAGAAAGTTTACTGGATAGTAGTTGCTGTTCCTGCCACAGTTTCTTGGAGCCACAGGTGAGAGTTGGGTGAATCAGGTAGACATCAAAGGAGGGTAAGCAGCCCTGAAAAGGGCTAGGAAAAGCCCTCACACCAAAGGTGCAAGTCCTCCTAGAACACCTCATACAGAGAAACTAAAAGAGATACAGAGACATATGAACAGAGAGGAAAGACAGAAATATAGAAGAGAGAGAAGGGGAGGGGAAGAGAGAAAATAAAGCAAGACAGAAGAGATAGAAGGAGAGAGATCACTTAAGTGTGAATCTAGTGTTGTATGTTTAAGACAAGATCCAGTGGGATCAAACCATCTTAACTTAGGCCCAACACAAGCGCTCTGTGAGTTCAGTTTAATGGGGAAGTGGGGACTTCAGGGAATCTTCAGGGAATCGTGGATAATGCAGACCAAAAAAGGAGTCTGTTTCTTAAATTATCCAGGCAATTGGAATTAGTGGTCTCTCTCCTCTTTACCTGCCCCCCCCCTTCATAAAATAGCATTCATGAATCCAGGAGATTCAAGCAAACAAGTGACAAACATTTATTCTACATTATGTACCAGGCATCGGGAAGACAAAGATAAAAACAAAACAGTCCTTGAACTCATGGAGCTTACACTCTATCACTAAGATAATGTGTTCATGTGTAAGTACACAAACATATAACATAGTAAGTGATTGGGAGAAAGGTTGGCACTAGCAGCTGGGGAGATCAGGAGGGATTGTAGAGGGTGGCACTTGGGCTGAGTTTTAAAGGAAACAAGGGATTCTAAAAGGAGGAGGTGAGGAGGGAGCACATTTCAGATAAGGGGCACAGCTAGGGCAAAAGCAAGGACACTGTAGAAGAGCAATGTGCTAGGGATTATACTCATTATACTAATGTATAATGAAGCATGAAAGATAGGTTGTAGATAGATTATAAAAGGCCTTCAAAGTGTCAGACAGAGGACTATACATTTGATTCTAGAAGCAGTAGTAGGAAACTGGGAATTTATGGAGTGGGAGAATGGCATGGCAAGATCTGTAGTTTACAGGGGTGGGGAACAAATGTTCTGTGAAGTTCGGATTCAGTCAAATGGCCACACTTGAGGACATAGAGGGCCACATGTGGCCTTGAGGCGGCAGGTTTCCTACCCCTGGTTAGGATAATCATTTTGGCAACTGTGTCAAGAACAGATAGGAGAGGGGAGTGATTCGGGAAAGAAAGACAGAGCTGAAAGCCATTACCATTGTCCAGGGAGAGACGATGGGAGCCTGATCTAAGGTGGTGATCCTGTGAATAGAGAGAAGGAGGCAGATGTGAGAAATGTTTCAGAGGGAGAAATGACAGGATTTGGCAACTGATTAGGTAATATGGAGTAAGAGAAAATAGAGTCAAGGAGAATGAAGCTGGGTGATTGGCAAGATGGTGCACTCAAAAAGAGATTGAGAACTTTGGAAGACGATGTGTTTTGGTGGGAAGGATCCATGACTTACATTTTTGATACATTTGAGATGTTTGTGGGACACCCATGTCCCATAAGGAGTTGGAGATGTGTGAAAGAAGTTCAGGAGGGAGCTTGGGGCAGGATGATGTTTAAATTATAACTGTGGGAGAGAGGCTATTTAAATGAATGATGAAGTCACCTAGTTAGAGAGTGTTTCCAGAAGAAAACCTCTAACTGAGCCTGGCGGGGGCGGGGTGTCTACCTCCAGTGAAGGGGTATAATATGGCTGAAAAACCAGCAAAGGAGTCTGAATGATAATAGTAGCAGGTGAACCAAGAAGTATTATGGAAGAGAAAGAGAATCGAGAAGGCAGAGTTAGAAAAGGTTGAGGTTTGAAAAAAGGCTGTCATTTTTGGTAATGAAGAGATAATTTCGCAATTAAGAAATTAAGTGTCGTTTTCTGGATATAAACAAGGGAAAAGGGAAAGCTATAGCAATTTCCACACTTTTACATTTAACTCCGCGGACAAAGGAAGTTGTCTCCACCACACAAAGACTACATTTCCCAATATGCAACACGCCAAGGGCTGGGGCGCATGCGCTTGAGACACAACACGACCTATTGAATGCTGGGAATTGTGGTTTCGCTATCACAGTAGGCGGTGGTTGGGAGCCAGCTTCGTCGACTATTGTGAATATGAAACCCCGTGACCCGGGGACATTGTGCTTCCTTGTGACCCGGAACAGGATGGTGTTGGTTGAAGTCCATGAGACAGCTTCCCGGACCAATTGGAGACTTGGAACTAGGCGTTGGCATTTGAAACCGCCCAATCAGGGGCGCGAGCTGGGGTTTGTTCCTTAAAGAGAGCGCTGAGGAAGAAGGCGGCAAGGAGCAACGGACGGTGGCCTGCGAGCGGACGGCAAGGTAACCGGGGAAAGCGAGGTGGCCCGGCGCCGAGGGGCTGCGGTTGCGGTTTTTGGGGAGACTCTCGGGTCTTGGAGCTGGTTGAGCCGTCCGGAAGGGAGCCAGTTGGGTTCCCACCGCCTTCCCTGTCTAGGAGCGGATGAGGAGACGGGAAGCGAGGGTAGAGGGCTGGGGTGAGAGAGCCTGGGGCTGGATGGTATCGGAGGAGGAGAGAGGGGCGCGAGCTGGGTGCTGGTCGAGGCGGTTTGGACGGTCCCAGGAGGTCGGGGTGAGGGGCAGTCTTTGGGGTCGGGAGGGGGCAGAGGCGCGCCTGGCTCCAGCCTTGCGCAGGCGCAGTGGTTTTGCCGCCGTATCTTTTCTCCAGCCCCCTTCCTCCCCGACTCCCTGCCCCCCTCCCCCCCTCCCCTCCTCCTCTTCCCCCCCTCCTCTTCCCCCCCTGCTCCTCTCCCCGTCCTTTCATCCTCCCCATTCAGCTCCCCCTGCCGCGCTGAGCCTGGATTCAGAGCTGTTCCCCACCCCCGCCTCCACCCTCCCCCTTGGCCGGGACCCCGTTTGACCCACTCCTGTCTGATTCTGCAGATGACCGGGTCTAATGAGTTCAAGTTGAACCAGCCTCCAGAAGATGGCATCTCCTCGGTGAAGTTCAGCCCCAACACATCCCAGTTCCTGCTGGTCTCTTCTTGGGACACTTCGGTCCGGCTCTATGATGTCCCTGCCAACACTATGCGCCTCAAATACCAACACACTGGCGCGGTCCTCGACTGCGCTTTCTATGTAGGTCTTTAGCTAAAGATATCGTTGTTAGGGGACCCCTTCTGACTCTCCCATCACAGTGAAAATAATTTTAAGTCTTTTTGGGGGTAGTTGACTAAAATCTCAAAGATATCATTGTAGAATTGGGTGTGGGTGTCCCCCATTCTTCCCATTATTTATAACTGTTTAAAAATCTCTTAAAGCTTTTGGATTCTTATAAATGACAAAATGAGGCAATTATAAAAACGAAGCAGGTTTTTTTTTTTTTTTTTACATTTTTGGTTTCATGGACCCCTTTGGCTGTCTGCTGAAAACTATGGATATCTCAGTATAATGTTTCTTAATACATCGAGTAAAATATGTAAGATTATAAATAAAATGTATTACATCAAATTGCTGTTATCAAAATATTAAAAAGTACAGCGATTCCACAATAAGAAACCTTGGTTTATTTTTTTAATACTTAAAGTACACAGGAGTATAAATGAAATCAGTTATATCAAGTCATAGTTATCATAGTAAGAAACCTGGGTTTAGAGTAAGATTGTTGGAAGTATTTGTATATATCTATCCCTCCCCCCATTTGTAAATAAACTACTTTGTCTTATAGTTGACCATATGCTTTCCCGTTTGTTGCTTTGTTACCTTCCTTTTTTTAAAGGTCAGTTAGGCAAAGTTTTATCTCAATAACGTGGTTGATTCTAAAGTTTATAGATCTTAAAATTTGTTATAAGTGTTATACGGTAAAAACTTAAAAAAAATTTTTTTTCAGGATCCAACACATGCTTGGAGTGGGGGATTGGATCATCAGTTGAAAATGCATGATTTGAATACTGATCAAGGTAAGGTGGCAGAATTTCTCATTTTCAGGTACTTGATTTTATAAGCTTTTTAGGGTGTAGATGGTTCTTTATTATAGCAAGATAGCATCCTAAATAACTTATGTATTTGTAAAAATAGAATAGTTACAATTAAAACTTGAATTTATTTTTAAAAAGTTTAAGTCACTTTTTAAATTATTGGCCATCTTCCGCTTTTTTCTTCAATAATAAAATTTGAGTGCTGTCCTGAGTGTTAAGTGATTTGCCAAATATTTGACTTTGATTCTGTAGTTAGATGGATCCAGATCATTTTTATTGCCTTTCATCCTATTAAGATTTTGAGAAACTTTGCAAATTTAACTTTATTTTCATTAATTCTTATTAAAAAAAGATTTTTGAAATCTCTGAAATTAAAATGTCTATTTCCTTTCCATATTCTTGATACTTAGAGCCTTTTAGAGGCCTAATGTGCCCTAATTATATGTGAGTCACTAAATGAATAACGCATTGAATTTTATTCTTAAGTGAATAACAATCCTTTACTCTAGGAAGCTAGATGGTGCTGTGGGTAGAGCTCTGGGCTTGGAGTCAGGATGACCTGAGTTCATGTCCTGCCTCAACACCAGCTGTTTGACCCTGAGGAAATCACGTAGCCTCAGCCTCATCTTTTTTTCATCTGTAAAACGAGGATTAAAAATAGCAACTACCTTTCAGGGTTGTTTTGAGGATCAAATGAAATAATATATGTAAAGTGATTTGCAAACCTTAAAGTGATAATACATATGATAGCTCTTATTAGGAAAACTTAATTTGAGGTCTGTATTTTGAATTATCTCTTCTAAATTTTTACATTCTGTTAGTGGCAGAGCTTGTTCTTTATACAAATGCACGTGCATTTGTATGTATGCATGTCAACATATGTGTGTGTATATATGTATATACACACACACTCATGCCTACATACTTGTGTACATATAATTAAATAGGAAAGGTTTTTTGGGTACTTCAAAGAAGGTCCTAGGAATAGATAAAAGGGAGAGGGGAATAGAGATAGAGACAATATTTTGACGAAGTAAAATATGAGTAAGTACATACATAGGGCTTTCACTTATGCTTTCTACAAGCATGATTTTTTTTTTGTAGCACTTCATGTACTGCTATAGATTATATATATTCTAGTATATGGCCATACAGATTTGCTTAGACAAGTCTGTAGTCCCAAGATTTGAAAACAATTTAGAAGATACCTAAAGGTTTCAGCCTATGGTAGAGTGGTATTTTTTTGGGAGTAGGAAAGAAGCTTTCAGTTCATTGAGGATTCATTTTATTTAGAATCAGAAAATTATTGAAATTGGGAGCAGCTTTTCTGTTCTCCCAAATTACTTTTGATGTGTGACTTATAAAACTTAAAACTGGAATAGAAGTATATCTTCCAAAGTTGAGCTGTTTTGAAAGTCAAATGAAATCAGAACGCTGATGACCCAGGTCCCAGAACTTCAAAACTAATAACCACAAAAAATTTAGATAGAAAACAGGTGGTTTTTTTTTTTTTTTTTTTTTAGCATTAGTTTAGTGTTTGAGACTTCCTTGTGAGAGCTCAGGGGACCAGATTCTTCCATCCAACAAATGAGGGTCAGGTATTTGGTTGATGTACCTACAGAAGGACACAAAGATACCCCATCATGGCATTTATGATCTTGTAGATACCCTCTACTGCCATATAGACTAGCTGTGGGGTCACACCACAGCTGTAGGATGCTGTAGGATTATAGGAGAGAAGGAGAAGGGAGTTACTTCTGGGCTGGTCTGGAGTGTAGAGAAATTTACTTTTGTATTCAGACTTCTGTGAAATGGTGTTGCACCTGATTTATTGAGTACTTTAAGAATAGCTCATTTTATTGTTCTTTTAGTGGAGGCAATAAAACTAGATATTCCCCCCCCCCTTTTTTTTTTTTAAAGAAAACCTTGTTGGAACCCATGATGCACCTATTAGATGTGTTGAATATTGTCCAGAAGTGAATGTTATGGTCACTGGAAGTTGGGATCAAACAGTTAAATTGTGGGATCCCAGGACTCCTTGTAATGCAGGAACCTTTTCTCAGCCAGAAAAGGTAGGTATTTTATAATAGTAATAGAAATTATGATACTTATTTAACTAGGTTAAATTGATTTGATATGTATTTATTGAAAATGACTTTATATTTAGAGGTTTAGTATATATCTTGAAACCCAATTAAACACATTTTAAAATTAGTAGGAGGACTTTTTATCTTTTGTCTTAGTTTTGTGCTTTAAAAAAATAAAACTTGACTTAAAAATGCTTCCTTGTGTTCTTCACACTGCAGCTCAGGGCTGGGGTGCAGCATGCTGCCATTTGAGTAGAAGCCATTTAGCAAAGACTGCCGATTGTCCTAAATTGGGTTCGACATGCCCAAAGCAGAAAATGAGATGAAACATCACTCATTTTCCTTTATGACCTGAGGTTTCGTTTGAGTTGACTGTTAAAAGGGTAAAATGGGCTATCATTGCAATTTGTGATAAAGGTGTGCTACTGTTCCTTGTTCTTTTTTTTAATAGTAAAAGATATACTTAGGAAACTAAGGTGTAAGTCTTCTTTAAAATGGAAACTTTTTGTATAAATTTTAACCTCTTGATGAGGAAGTGAAGGCTGATGAAGAGGATAATTGAGTTACATCCCTGTTAGACTTTATCAGTTAGTAGTTAATTTTAAAGAGATTGTTTTTAGCAATACAAAGGTATTCTTGAATTGAATCTATTTCCTTAGTGTAAATATACTATTCAGACCATGTTAGCCATCATTATATACTGTATTGCATCCAAAGAACCATTATTTTTGCCACATTGCAGTCGAATCTACTTCTGGCAAGACCTTTGTTCAGAATAAAATAATTGCATTGTTTCTAGTTTTGATTTATAGTTGTATGTAGCATGTTAAGAGCTGTGATAAATTGCTGACAGAATATCATATAATGGACAGCCACACTGAATCAAGCTGCTTATTGGTTCAGCAAGGTTCATTATGTCACTTTTTTTTTAATACTTTCTTTGATAAATGTATACACCTATTCAGTAGTATGACAGTGGTTTCACTTGATTTATGATCATTGGGGATAGGAAACATAGTTAGAAACGTATGTGTCACCTGTATAGTAAAGATTTAAGATAAGATTCCTGATATGATTGTGCCATTATAAATTGAGCTCTTACTGGATTCTGGATTCATAAACTTTGATATTTCAGAGAACTTAATATGTGTTCTGTTATGTAACTTTTTTGTTTTAATTTTCTATTTATAAGTCTATTAAATTTCTTTTACTGAGGAAATATAAAAACTTCATAGTTTAGGCTTTTTAATTTTTAAGTTATATAATTGCTTCATGTAATGTGACCAAGGTACAAATTTAAGATCCCATTTTAGAAGACCACTGAATTGTTGAACATAGCTTGTTACATGTGGCAGATTCATTGAAGAGTTATTAGCAGGCAGGTGAACATGGAGTATTCAGAAATATCCATGAGTTTTTGGTTCCTTTTTAAAATTATAAATACTGAAGGTTCAAACAGTTGTCATATTAAACTTGTATTGTCCTGTGAAGTGAATTTTTGGAAAGTACAGCTAAGCTAAATTCTATATTTAAAAAATAATTTGTTTTTCCAGGATTATTTATTTCTATGTAATGTTTGACTTTCATATAATATTTTAAAACATGCTACATATTTACTTTCAGGAAATAAAACCATACCCAAAACCATCTTATTTAAGGTGGATAGCTTGGGAAGTCCAAATTTTTAATAATTTGTGAAAGAAAATTTCAGACCCAAAGAAAAGTTCATAGAAAAACTTCTGATTTCTTAAAAAAAATTCAAGTCATCATAAGGCATTTCTGAGCCTGATTTAATGTTTTTTTAAAGTCATCTTTCCTGGAATATTAGCTTGTATAATTTTCTGGTTTTTTATGTGTAGAATAATTTGAACATGAAGAATTTTTTAAAAAGGCAATGTTAGATGAATTAGTTTTAATTTTAAGTGATTTGGTTTTAGTAAATGGTAATTGGCTGAAGCATATTATTTATACTTTATAAGATCACAACAAAGAAGATATGCTATTTTATGAGAATTGCTTGCTTTGAAAAGCCAAAAGCTGTTGTACGTGTGATATGTTTCATAACTGACTGAAAACACTTTGCCTCAAACCTTTCAAAATTTGAGGCCTGGTCAACTGATTTTTAATACCCTGATTAAATGTGTTTAACTTTAGGATAAAAATGTCATGCACAAAGTAGCAGTCTTTGTAGTGATTTTTGCTGTCCTTTAAAAGGTTTACACGCTCTCTGTGTCTGGAGACAGATTAATTGTGGGGACAGCTGGTCGGAGAGTGTTGGTATGGGACTTGAGGAATATGGGCTATGTGCAGCAGAGAAGAGAGTCTAGTCTGAAATACCAGACTCGCTGCATACGAGCATTTCCAAACAAACAGGTACTGATCTTTTAATTGTCATTAAATATTGAAAATATGCAAATTTTCCTCTAGTGATTTTTAAAACAACATTTTAAAGCAAATGCATTGCTTAAAGACTTAAAATCTGAATGTGCCAGATAGTGAAATTTTTAAAAGATTTGAGCTGCATCTCAGTTATTCAGTTCTATTTTATAAGTATTTATGAATCAGAACTCTGATTGAAACAAATATTGAAAATATGCAAATTTTCCTCTAGTGATTTTTAAAACAACATTTTAAAGCAAATGCATTGCTTAAAGACTTAAAATCTGAATGTGCCAGATAGTGAAATTTTTAAAAGATTTGAGCTGCGTCTCAGTTATTCAGTTCTATTTTATAAGTATTTATGAATCAGAACTCTGATTGAAACCTGGAATTTTGATTTGTTGAAATTTTGCATCCTCGTGCCATCTTTGACTGCTTTTGCACCAAGACTGCCTTGAGTACTTTTCCTGTACAGTCTTCAGAAGTTTTTGATTAAAAAAAAAAAAAAACAAACTTGGTATATAACAGGATAGACAAAACTCTTACTCCTTCCCAACACATACCTCTCATAACATTGCTATTGGTACTGCTATATGGTACATCCTCCTTCCATTGTCATTTCTAGGTAAAGATTGGCTCATCTAATTTATGAAGTCTGAGACTTTAAATCTTTAGCTTTAGGATTACACATACCAACTAAAAATACAGCCATTTAAGTTTTAAGAGCAATTAGTAATGTGTTGAACTTCTTTTGCAATTAGATTGGTCCACTTATTAGTCTGGCAAGAAACTTTTTCTAAGAAGAGCGAGTATAAACAGCCATCTTTGGATAGACTTCTTAACCAGCCATTCCAAGAGTGCTTCTTTGGTGATGGAGTCTGGAGTTTCCATTTCATTCCACACATTGTTAGAATAGATTGTGGTCCCTTCAAATAGTGTTTGTCTTTCTTTTTATCAGAAAATGATAATTTTTGATTTTTAAGCATTCTTTCCTTTAACCCAGATTTTTCTGTAGTGCATCTCTAGTTTTAGAATTGAAAGCAATGGGAAAACATAGGGTAAATTTAATTTTTACATTAAACTCTTCAGGAACATAACATTTAATTTAGATTAGAAGACAACTATACAACTATTTTATAAGATTTTGAAAAGCAAAACATTTCTTTTTTCTTTCATCTTTGACATTTTCTGCTTTTATAATTTCAAAAGAAAGTAGGGGGAACATTTTGAAAAATGGCACCAGTTTCAAAAGTTTTTTAAAAAAGCTTAAATTTCATGCCATATTTGGAATTTTAATTTATTATTTGCAAAGGTGGATCCCTGATTAGGGAAAAGTGAATGGCGAAAGGGAAGGGAACAACATTTATTAACACCTACTGTGTGTCATTTAGTAAATGCCTACTATGAGCTAAGCCCTGTTTTCCTGTTATCACTGGAGAAATCTGTTTTGTATCTGAAATTTATGTTTTGTTCCTTTAGGCATTAATGTGACATCACCACTGACAGAGAAGATTCTCCTACTGATTGAGACTGTTTAATATATGTGTGTTTTCCTCAGAAGTGAAGCATTGAGCTTGAAAGATGCTTTCTTCATCAGATTTGAATCTTTTTGTATCAATCTAGCTGACCTTTCCAAGTATCAAAGAATTACTATTAAAGCACTTAATCAGAATTTAAATTTGCCTTACAAATCAACAGATTTGTTGAATGTCTACTATGTACAAGACACTGATGATGACTCATATGTAGAAACCCAGTTTTGCTTTAAGCAGAAAGCATTGATATTTAACTTCAGGAATTAGATTAACTGAATCACCAGCCTTTCTCAGCATTCCATTTATATCTTGAAATATCCACCTTTTGTTTGTGTTGGATTCAGAAAATAATGCTAAGTAAACTAACTAGATTTTTGCACTTTTTCTCTTTCTATTCTTATTGGCAGGGCTATGTGTTAAGCTCTATTGAAGGCCGAGTGGCAGTTGAATATTTGGACCCAAGTCCTGAGGTACAGAAGAAGAAATATGCATTCAAATGTCACAGACTAAAAGAAAATAATATTGAACAGATTTATCCTGTTAATGCCATTTCCTTTCACAACATTCACAACACATTTGCTACAGGTAAATTATTAAAATATAGGTTGTAATACTGCCACTGTTATCTTAAATAATTTTCCGTTTTTGCAGATATTTTTGATAATTATAGAACATTGAGTATTTAAATTTCATTTCTTTGCATTTTATGTTATGAAAAGTATTCTAAGACCTAAAAAGCAATGACAGGAATATTCTCTTGGTTAATTAGCTTTTATTCAATAAGTATATTAATCACAAGGAGCATTTCTGTTAAAATCTGTTTCTGTTCCTGTTGTTGACGTTCAGAAATAATGAATTTATTTTGAAACTGCTTACAGGTGGATCTGATGGATTTGTTAATATTTGGGATCCATTCAACAAGAAACGATTGTGCCAATTTCATCGGTATCCAACTAGCATAGCATCACTTGCCTTTAGTAATGATGGGACCACACTTGCAATAGCATCATCATATATGTATGAAATGGATGACACTGAACATCCTGAAGATGGTATCTTCATTCGCCAAGTGACAGATGCAGAAACAAAACCCAAGTGAGTATGCTTCACCTGTATTTGAGCCTTTTCTTGCATTCATCCTAGAATTTATTAATTTTTCCAAATTCATGAATAGCATTGTTGATGCCTGATAGATAGTATAGCTGACTGTAGGGTTGGAGTTGATTTTATCTTGTTCTCCCAAGCTTTCAATATCCGTAGGTTGATAGACGTATGATGGATAAAATTGTGCCTAGTTGTTTTGTAGAGAAGAATGTCAAACTCTTATTCTTCTTGAAAAGCCACCATTATTTGAATCTCTGGAGTTATTACTAGCTCATTGCTGCAAAATTAAGTTGAAGAATTCAAGAATAATTTAGTTAAGCATGTTCTTCTATTTAAAAGACTTAAGAATGTGAAATGGGTGAATATAGGGTTTACTGAAAATCATAAAGGTTATTTGTCCTTTCCTGGAATAGTTAATTTCTCTAGTTTTGAAAATCTAATAAAAGGTATCTTAGTCCTTTCATATTGACTTAAAGAGGCTGCGTATGTCAGTGGAGAAAGGCTTTTTATTTGGAATATTTCAACTAAATTAAAAAAGGAAACTTAATACTCAAGTATGTATGAAGTATTATTAAGTTTATGTATGCGACACATAGTTCAGCATGATGCATCTTTGTATTTCCCACAGCACCTAATGTGGGGGCCTGGCTGCATGTAGTAGATGCTCCAGAGATAGTTGTTGAAGTTACTTTTGCAGTTTGATTTCTAATAATTTTATAAATTTAAATTTAGTTTTGTCACCCTCATCAGTTAAACTTTATTCTGGCAAGTGGTAAAATAAGCAGTCTGTGCTTTATTGGGCATGATTTAAAAGTGAGTAGAATTTGAGGCTTGTTGAGTAAAAGCTGTATTCTTGCTTAATAAAAACCTGTTCTAGTTCTTTTGTTGCGGCTTGCCATTCTGATTTCATAAAGTTCTTTTCCTTTTTAACTTCTAGGAAATCATGTATATAACAGAATTTGACTTTAAATGTCATGTTGCTGATGGCAAAGCACTTTGCTGCCCTAATTAACAAAGAAGGGAATATCTGCTTAAAAATCACAAAAATTTTAAATGGCAAAAAAAGAGCTTTTTTAGCTTGCTATCTAAAGGTCATGAAATTATTTGCTGTAGTAAAGGTATTTGGAAGATCAGAGCTAGAATGACTGTGCTTTGGATTATATTCCTGTTTGGATTTTGCAGACTGTATAAAATTTGAGATTTGTGTCACTGTTTGAACAGAAATCTAAGCATATAGAAAACTTCCCCACATTTTTTACTAGACATTAAATAGTAAAGAGATAGCCCCCTTTGCTATTTGTTTTCCTTGCTACTTATAGTTGCTAATTCTGAAGCTGCTTCACTCTGCCTCATGAGGAGGTTAATCTACAATTAAACAATATTTCCTCTTGGCTCTCCATTATTTTCTGAAGCAGATGGTTCATCATTTCCTGGGCTTTTAAACAAAGCGAGGTTAAGGTTAGACTCTTGGGAATCAGCTAGTTTTCAATCTTATTAGGGTGCAGAAGGAAAACTAATAAGAACCTCATAACATCATTTTGTGACTGTAAACAATTATTTATTAGCAAACAATTGATCCCAGAAGGGCAAATTGTTTGAGTCAGTAATGAGCTGAGAAAAGACAGAGCATATCTGTGTATTTGGAAAATAATTGTAACGTAATTGCAGTACATTTAGACAGGCATCTATTTGGACCTGTTTCTATCTCTAAGTGAATTTTTGAAAACATTAATGAGTTTTGCATACTGTTCTGACATTTATATGATTCTTATGCCCGTTTCAGTTGCCTAGCCTCTGGTGATTAAGAATTTTTTAAATTGTAGTGAGAATGAAATTCATTTCATTATAATTTTGTCCAAAAATAAGCACTAATTTTGGCTTATTTCTGCTGCCTTCATCTAGTAGCATTTTCATTTATTAAGTTTAGAAGCCTGTTTTGCTTTAGTTATTTTTTTAATGTGGGCAAAAAGAATGTCTTTTTGAATAGTATTTGTTTTTAGCCAAAAATCTACTTGGCTCTTGATACATTTTTTTTTCTCATAACTTTTTATTAAGAGAGAGGTAATATTCTTTTACTTTACAAGTATTAATTTCAGTGGAAAGTTAGTGTAAGCCTTCAAACCATCTATTGAAATGTATTTTCTTCATTGCAGGTCTACCTAATCTAATCATCTTGTGGAAGTGTGGCTTCTCTGTGGAAAGTTTTTGTGTACTTCCTACAAAAGATACTTGTCCTTAAGGGATAATTTATAGTAAATATGGATGAACTCTTTTGTCATTGGATTTCTTTCTTTTCCCTTGTCTTAAAAGAAACCTGTGTATGTACCATTTAGTGCTTTTAAAAAAGTTTAGAATCAGGACTCCTGTGTTCTTGTGTTGTAACCTGAAAAGAAATTTCTTTTTGGAAATTTTTATCCTCCCCTTCTCCCTTCCCCCCCACTCCCCTAGCAGCTTGACTATTTGTAACACAAACTGTGCCATCTATTTCCTACTTAATAAATCAGTTTCAGAAACTGTTTTAAAATGTTTCATATTTTAAAATTTGGAAATTAGTGGAATCTACATGATAAGGCTGCCAGAAAGCAAAATTGCCCTTTTCAAGAGCATACTGGGGCTATATTTTACCCCTTTAGAGCCACAATTAATTCCATTTTAATTATGTTTAGTTTTGATAAACATTTGGGACTCAGTCCTGGAAAAAATGATCCCTTGAAGCTTTACTACTACTATCATCCATATCTCTTGAAGTTCTGTGTCCTTGTTGTGCAGGTCAGGTTTGCATTCTGCTTTGTATACAGCAGGGCTCTTCAGCCAACTATTCAGCTTCTCAAACTGAGCTTGGAACTTGTGAAATCAGTGACCTTTTTGTTCACTTCTTTAGTATCTCCAAAGTAGTACTCAAGTAGTAACATAAATCCTTGCACTGAAATAACTACATTTGCCTAAAGGCACATATACCTAGCCATCAAATTTAAAAGCAAAAACACTGAGGGATGGCAAATGTTATAACACATGGCTGGGTCTAATTTATTAATCTTTTGCTGTAATTTAAAATATTTTTGCAACCATTTGAGTAAATATAAAACCTGTATAGGATCTTAGAGTTGACTTTTTTAATCAATATTTTTTGTATCTACTCCATTTCGAATTTTCTATTTTTGTATGTTTCCTACAGTGATTAGCACAGTGATGGGTCATAGTGTAGGTGTTCAATAAATATTGTTGAATTAAAGGCGAATGGCTCTCCCCGTCTATTCAAAGTCAATAATATGATGTATAGTTTGAACTACCAGATAATTATATTAACCAAGATGTAATCTACTTATGGAAAATTCTTTTTTTGGAGAGGTTTACAATATCAGCAATATGTTTGATTGACCTCCATTGTTATGGTTATTGTTTGGTTTAGTTAATTTTTTTTTTTGAGTATAAGAAGTGTGGATAGGAGGCTGTTTGGAGTGACCATGGTAAGTCACAACCTGAGAGTCTGTTTCCTGATCTTTAAAATAAGGGGATGAAAGTATTTAACTAGATTAATGAACTATGATATCCCTTCTGTCTATAAGATGCTGAATAATCCAGATAATTATATAATTGAAGTGAACGTTGTACAGAATCGTGATCCTTAATATATTGGTGTTTGATACTTTGTAATATTTCATTATAGGAATACGTTGTAAAATGCATTGTAGGAATGCTTTAGATGTCCATGTAGCTGTTTTACTTTCATAAGGGTTCAGATCTTGAATCTGCTACTTAATAACGTGTGGAAATGTCATCTGATCTTTCTAGGTATTGGTTTTCTTTTTTTGCAAAGTTCAGTATTGGACTAGATGATATCTTAAGTTTTCTTCTAACTCCAAATACATATGATCCTATGAATTATTACACTTCAACCAGATTTCTTCTCTTCTATAAGTGGTATTACTCAGGTCTAGAATCAAAGGATTTTGAAACCTTAGAGCTGTCTTTCATTCTTTGCTCTATCCTGTTTCCAGTCAGTCATCAAGTCTTGTTAGTCCTACCCTAAAGACTCATAACATCCTTTCTTCTATTCTTATTAACCTTGTCAAAGGGTTTATCACTTTATACCTGGACTATGGAAATGTTATTCTAACTGGTCATCTTTGCCTTTATGTCTCCCAGTCCATTTCACATACCACATCTGGAGATTGTGTGTGGCCACAGAAACATCTTTTTTCAACTGATTAAAGGGGATCTTTGGGCTAGAAGGTTTGCCTCTATTCTAAAACTATTTCTAAACTACAATTTAGGTGTCTTGAGTGAGCTTCCTTAATCATCTTCCCTGAGTTCAGAGATCTGTTGTAATTTACTGTTCTCTTGTATGTTACTGTCACCATATTTTGGTGTTCAGTTCTGGCACTTATTCTTCTCCATCTTCCACTATATACTCCAGTTTAGAAGAGTATTTTCACATGGAAAAGGAACATTATATACAAATAACAAGGTTAAGGTTGCTAGGTATTTAAGAATGTGTCTACAAATATTACTCATGTAGACTGGGTGGTATCTGGAACTTGCAAATCTATTTTCTACTAAAGTTTCCCAGACCTAATTTTTCCTTATAATTCTCTTTAGGATTAGAGGGCTATATCCTAATCTTTTCTCCTTTTCTGGCCTACTATGAGATTAATGGACTCTCTCATGTTGAAGATAGATATTTCTCATCTTAGTGCTCTGGACTGAATTTATTTGCTTATTCTAAAAATCCTAGGCTCAATTAAGGAGCTTCCTGATACCTGTACAATTTTTGGTGCTCCATCCCCCCATCCCCCCCCATTCTTGTTTCATCATTGGCTTAACTAGATTTCTTTCCCTCCCCATACCACGCTTAATGCTCCAGATGGAGGAGAAGGTAAAAAACAAACCTCAAAACATTACAGTTGTATGTTAATGTCTGGAAAAATAAGTTAGCCTCCCAAAATGCTGGAGATAATTCCTTTTCCTTAAACCACATGATTAATCTTTACTGTGATATTTAATAATAATAGCTAACTTGTAGAGCTTTGTGGCTTAATTATTTTGCTGATCTGTTCAAAATCCTCAAAATGGATTCCCTCTTTACTATCCATATTAGGAGCATCTAACCCTGTTATGATAAATTCTTTAATTCCCTCAGAGCTTGAAGTAATGTAGTTAGGAAGGGGTTAAAACAGACAGTGGAGTTCCAGAATAGAATGGGAGAATAGATTGTCACTGGGAGCAAAGCACAGTTAAGTGGGAAGCTGAGCAAACTAAGGAAGGAGGCATTGAAATTTCATTTGATTTAGAGATTTACTGGTATATCCCCCTCCCCATCTCTTAGACCCCCAGTCCATTGAGTAAGACTCATAGACTATACTATACTCAGGCAGGCATTTATGGCTGTCTATAAGTCAGTCCATCTAATATCTTCCACAACTCCCAATATTAAATACTACTTTTTTACTCTTCCCTAAACCATGCCTTCATTCAGGAATCTTTAAGTATTTGCTCAAATTTTTTATTCCTGCCTGGAATATCATTTCCTTTTGTTTCTGTTTAACTGTACCCATTTTTTAATGTCTGATTTCACATGAGGCAATAAATAGTAAGTTAGAATATCTGTGTTCGTTTTTATTATTAGCATATCCATAATAACAGTTACATACTACTTGAGGATTCGCAGGGCATTTTATATAAATTATCTCATTTGGTGCTCACAACAACCTTGTGGAGATAGGTCATGTTGCTATTTCCATTTTATAGATGTGGAAATTGAGACCCAAGTTTGAATCATAGCCCTTTCACTTAGGAGCTTTGTCACCTTAGCCTCTGTGCCTCTCTACCACTTAGGAGTTGTAGGAAGCTGAATAGGATAAGAGCAGTATCATCAAACCATGTTTTGTAGAACCCTTTTCTGTGTGATCTAAATAGGAATTCTATCAGAAAATGTTAATATTTCCCTAAAATATTAAATGTGACACTTTATCGAAGTGTTTATGTGAGAGTTTTTCATCATGAAAACTGAATCCCATTTTATTCCAGGAGTATTCCATACATCTAAGCCTCCTAGACCTACAGCATTAATGGGTTCCCTCAATATATTTCTTTTTTTTTTTTTTGTTTGTTTTTTGGCAGGGCAATTGGGGTTAAGCGACTTGCCTAAGGTCACACAGCTAGTACACGTGTCAGGTGTCTGAGGTTGGATTTGAACTCAGGTCCTCCTGACTCCAGGACTGGTGCTCTACTCACTGTGCCACCTAGCTGCCCCCTTATCATTTATTTTGCTACAAATTATTGTACATGGGTCTGTAGTGATTTGCTATTATAAATGACAGGTCTTTTTTCCTTTTGTAAGAGGGGATATAATCTGTGCTTGTCTTTAAAGATAAAATTTGCATAATCTAACAGGTTGCATCCTGTCAGAATAGAAAGGTTTGTCACCAATTCTCAAATGAAATAGCCATATGAAAATATATCTGTGTTGTCATCTAAGATAAACTATAGATTTGGCTTCTTGGTCCTCTCTCCCTTGACTTCCCCACCTTACCCTTTGAAATGTCTTTGGGTAGCCCATCTCTCACTTTGGAAAGTACTGATTTAAGCTATTAGGACTGGTTACTGCAGTTTCTTTTAGAAATGGCATCATGCAACATTGCTTTGATTGGTACCAGTGCCAAGAGAAATGAAAGCTGCAGAGCTTAGCGGCCACAAGATACCAATTTGCCCATTATGTACAAAGGTCCCTTTTCCTTGATCAGTGGCGTGCTTTAACAATACTTTCATTTTAGAAGGATACCTACAGAACTTGTCCTAGTGTTGTGGCACGGCACCTGCTTCATTGGGAAGCATTTTTGTATACTGGTAGAAAAAATTCTTGAGATAGCAACTAGATCTTCTACCATGATTTATATGTGCTGTAATTGGAGGGTGGGAGAAATGGCTTGACTTAGCTTGTTCATTTAATATAACTCATGATTTGACCACAAAAACTTTGGGTACTAAACTTTTTCGTGTACAAGAATTTGTTTTACTACAAATCAAATGCAGTGTTTTATCACATGATTTTTAAATGACTTGGATGAAATAACAATAGAAAAGGAAAATTACACTTTGGAAAGGATATTGCCTCGTATTTCTTTCTCCTAACCCGACCACAGGTACGCTAAGCACTAAGGTTCTTCAGTAATGTGGAGTACGTGGGAGAGTTTATTTTCTTTGATTTTATTTCATTATATTTTTAAATTTCATTATGTCCAAGAAATATCTTTTCACCTCTGATCGTACTTGGCTGTGCAAATTCACAACTTTGTGCAGTTTACACAACTTGGAGAAGCCACATTAATTATACTTACTGGTCTCAAAAGTACCTAAGTTTGCTTTTTCAATGTAACAAAGTACCTTTCATCTGCTTTATAGGACTTTATTATAACCTGTCGCGGTAAGACTTCTGACCTTGTTATAACATCACTTTGTAATTCTTGAAATGACTTGGCTCCTGAAGATTTTCTTGCTACCAGCTGTGTTCCTAAGGAGCTCAGGGATGATTTGTTTTCATTGTTTCATTACCCCTATCTCCTGAGGCAGAGAAGAGCAACATTTCCTTTTGAAGTTTTGGATGATCCACTCACTGTCCCACACTAACATGGTATCTAGATTAGCATTCCTTACCTAAAGAAAATCCCTGGCACAAACCAAGCTCACAGGCTTATGAGGGGAGTGCTTTGTACACCTTCCTCATTTTAACCGTGCAGATTATAACCCTCACAGGACCCAGTGTGCTAGGGGAATTCCTCCAAGTCTCTAGACACTTTATAGGGCTGTCTACCATCTTTCAGCCCTCACTCTTAACGACATGACTGGCCCTACGTGTTCCGGATGCATGTCTCTGGCCTTTTTGCAAACACTCATGCGTCACATGTGTGTGAATGGCAGTTTGCTACGTCAAGAGGCCGTGTTGTATAAGGGAAAACAATGGACTTGGAACCATAGGATCCAGGTTCCAATACTGGCTCTGCTTCTGTGTAATGTGGGGCAAGAAATGTATCTCCCCGGGTTTCCCTTTCTTTATCTGTAAAATATTGTCCAAGTGATTTTTAAAGGTTCTTTGAAACTCCAAATCATAAGAAAAGTGGATGATGTAAGTACAAAAAGTTTTTTTTAGTGGGCATGTATTTCACCTAGTTTGCTGGTGGAATTCTGGCTGTTCGTGATTTTCTTTCCTGAATAGGCAGCAATGGGGGTGTCTGTGAGGTGTCTGCATCGACAATGAGTTGACACTTAGTCCATGTGCTAGATGACAAAAAATTCAGTGTGTTAACTATTTTTTTTTTTATCAAATGTAAATCAACTTCTTGTTTGCCAGTAGGAATCAAAGGTGCTAATACTTTCTATTGGTATTTTGATGCATAGTTACCTATCTTTACTGAAGGTGGCATCTTAATTTATTGAATCCTAAACTGAATCTGCTTGGTTAATTTTATAGTATGGCTCATGAGCACTTAATTCAGTGAACAAAATGAAGTGCTGACTATGAGTGAGGCACTGTGCTAGTGCTGGGAATAAGAAGATGAAAACAAAATTGTCCCTGCCTTTAAGGAGTTTTTATTCTACTGGGTGGTCCAGCATAGATTCAATTAAATACAAGGTAATTACAGAAGGGAGAGAATGTTAATGATCAACGCAATAAGGAAGGGGGGGTGCTTTTCATTCATGCAAGTGGTGGTATCTGAACTTGGTCTTTTAAGACTGATAAAGATTCTTGATGGTTGAGATGAGGAAGGCATGCACTAGTTTAATCCAATACCTTCCCTTCTTCAACAGTTTGCCTTTTTGGAAGCTAAGAAAGCAGCGAACTAGTTTGGCAAGAACACAGGGCATAAAATGGCAGTAGTAGGCAATAAGAGGAAAAGTAGAGCCAAATTGTCACCGATTTTAAGCACTAGGTAGAGCATTTTGTATTTTGTCTTAGAGGCAAGAGAGCCAAAGAAAATTTTTGATTGAAGTAGTGGCATGATAGATCACACTTATTAGGTAATTTTGTACCTTCCTAGAACATAGTTTGAATGTAGAGAGACTTGAAGCAAAGAGACCAATTAGGGGACTGTTCCAATTGAGAGCCGATGATGGCATGAATTAGTGCTTGTTATGTGGAAAAAATGTATTATCAATAAGATTTGGCAACTTAATGGGTAATGAGTGTGAGGACAAGGGAAACATCAATGATGACTTTAAGATTGATTTTCAACCTGGATGACTAGGTGGCTCTCAACAGAAGGTGAGAAGTTTGGGAGAAGATACAGGTTTAAAGGTGAATATGAGGTTTCCGTGTTGACTTTAAAATGTCATTAGGACATCTAAGGAGAGATATCTAGGTGACAGTTTATGTAACTAGAATTCAGAAGAAAGATGGAGTCATCTGCATATCGACCTAGGGCTTAGAACAGAACCTTGAGGATACTATACTCATGGGGGTAAGAAATACGTAATTTAGCAGAGGACATTGAACAAAGTAGGAGAACAAAGAGAGCAAAGTCACAGAAGCAAAGTCCAGAGAGTACTTAAATAAAGGTGTCAAAAGGTGCAGAGAGGTCATGGAAGAAAGAAGTTTGAGGAAAGGCCATTGGATTTAGTAATAGATTTTGGTAAACCTCGGAGAGACTAGTTTCAGTATAGTTGTATGATTGGAAGCTATATCGCAAGACAATGAGTAAGTGACACAGAAATGGAAGTCGTGATTCCAGATAATTTTTCAAGGATTTTAGCAGACAGTGAAGAAAGCTCCATGGTAGATTGAGAGGATTCGAGGATCAAAAGAGATTATTTACGGATGAGAAAAATAGACACATTTTAGGCATCAGGGAAGGAGCTGACAGAGATATGGAAGAAGAGAAGTGATGTGCTAGTCTTTTTTGGAAGAGGAGGGAAGAGGATTAGATCAGGGCATATGTAAATGGGTTGGCATTGGTAAGAAGGACCACCTCAACTTAGTGCAAAGGAAGGAGGAGAGGGCTGTAGCTGTAGAGGAGTTTTGAAATGTGGTAGAGGAGGAGGTAAGAGGATTGATGACCTCAAATTTTTCGGGAAGTTTGGAAGAGCCATTAAAGGGCACATGATAAAGAGTAAACAAGGGAAAAGTTAAAGATTGCTGTGCAATAGTGAATACTCAATTGAAATCATTTACCAAGACTTTGTAGTGGACCTATTCAACGTGGTTTCGTGACTTTCTCTGGTTTTCAGGTGCATGAGAATAAGAGCTTAAGAGTCAAAGATGGTAATTACTTAGGGTTGAAGATATGGCAGAGTATAAAAGGCAGTATGAGAGAATGAGGGATTCAGAAGTGGAGGAGAGTATATTAATTCAACCAATAAAGTAGGGTCAAGATTATGGAGAAGGAAATGTGAGGCCAGTTCAGAGATGATGAACAGGGAGAAGTGGAGGGTATTAGAGGTGATTATGAGGTTAGAAAATGCCAAATACATGGATAAATTGGTCAGTAGTCAGAAGAAGGTCTTAAGGGTGAAGGACCTTGTTCTGACATGTGAACGTTGGTTGAAAGAACTGATGTTTATTCTCTAGAAGAGAAAACTTAGGGGGACAAGTCCTTGAAAGGCTGTCTTTTGGAGGAAGGATTAGATTTGTTCTGCTTAGTCTGAGAGACTAGAATTATAAGCAGTTGTTGGAAATTGCAGAGGCAAATTTCAGCTTGTAATGAATAACTTTCTAATGATTAACACTACCGTTAATGGAATGTGCTACTTGAGAGGTTACTCCTCAGTGGAAGTCTCATGAGAAGACTACATGCCCCTTTGTTGGGCATGTTACAGATGTTCTTAACCTTTTTTGTGGCATGGACTCTTGTGGCAATGTCTGGTAAAACCTCTGTGCCCCTTCTCACGGTAGTGTTTTTAAAATGCACGAAATACAGAGGATTATAATAGAAACCAATTACATTGAAATAAAATTATCAAAATATTTTTTCAAAAAATCTAGGTGACAGATCCTGGGTTAAGAATCCCTGTTATAGAAAGATTTTTGTAAGAGATCACAAGCTTCTGAGATCTTCTGAGTCTTCCAACTCTGAGATTTCTCTGAGTAGGTTTAAGAGTGAGAGAGAAAAGGAAGAACACAAAATTATGATCTCAGAAGGTAATTTTTTTTTCTTTAAACTATTACTGATGTATTTTTTTATACTAGTATCTTCCCTTACCATTCTCATGTTGCCCTCCCAACCTTCTTATAAAAAAGAAAAACCGTGAAGGTAATTATAGAAGGGAGAGAATGTTAATGATCAACGCAATAAGGAAGGGGGGGTGGATTTCATTCATGCAAGTGGTGGTATCTGAACTTGGTCTTTTAAGACTGATAAAGATTCTTGATGGTTGAGATGAGGAAGGCAAGAGGAAGAACTTGTTTCATTACTAGTTTTCAAAAACCAAGATTGATCATTGCATTTAATCTGATTCCTTAGGTCTTTTAGTGTTGTTCTAATTTACATTATTTAGTTACTTATGTATATGTATTTTCCTGAGTCTGCTTTCTTTGCTCTGAATTATTTCATGTCTTCCCATGTTTTTCTGAATTTGTAATTTGTCTTTTCTTATAGTACAATAATACTCCATTATATTCATATACTGTAACCTGTTCAGTCGTTCCCCATTTGATAGGGACTGACTTTGTTCCAGTTTTTTTGCTCATACAAAAAGTACTGCTTTGAATATTTAGTACTTATAGAATCTTTGTGTGTGTGTGGTTATGTGGTAGAAAGGACACAGAACTTGGAGCCCATTTAAAATCCTGACTCTACTACTTATTCTTCCGACATGACATTGGGCAGATTACTTCTCTGGGCCTCAGTTTCTTTATCTGTCAAATGAAGGCGTTTGACTAGGTGACGTCTCTGCACTTCTAGCTTTAGATCTATAAGATCCTGTGGCTTTCACACCCTTGGAGTACATGGCCAATAGTGGGATCATTGGGTCAAACATTCTCTAAATAGTTTAAATAGCATACTTACATCAGCTATCTTTGAATTTTTTTTCCTTTTTTAATTTCTATTAGCTGCATTGATTTTTTTTCTAGTTTTTGTAAAAACTAATTGAAATGAGCTATTTTTACTAGTTTGCCTCTGAGCTTTATTTGATAATGAATTCTCTATAGCTGTGAAAGTATTTCCTAATATCTTCTAAATGTTTATAGTGTCAGCCTTTTACTTTTAGGTCACTTATCCATTGGAACTTGTGTGTGTGTGTGTGTGTACATGTGTGTGTACATACCATTTTATAACATATGAGATGCTAATTGAAGTGTAATCTTTTGCCACAATTGTTTCGAATTTTTCCAGCAGTTCTCAAATAGGGAAGTCTTTCTCCCTAGTACTTCATGTCTTGGGGTTTATTGATCACTGGGCTACAGTGTACGTTGAGTCAAACGAAGTCAGCAAGCATCTTTAAAGCTCATATGATGTGCCAGGAACTGTAGTAGGTACTGGGGATAAAAGGGCAAAAATAGCCATCACATCCAATCCCTCCACATCCCAGTTCTTTCTTAGTCTATTCCTTCCCTGGCTACATTCTACTGCCTTTCCCATTTTGACTTCTTAGTGAACTAGTCCAACTCTACATTGTCCTCTCTCAAGTCCGCTGTCCCCTTATTGTATCACTGATCTTGCCCTACCAAACCTCAGCCTTCTATTCCGTTTTATTCATATGCTGCTGAATGAAGATGGAGAAAATTAGGAAACTGCTGACTAGGTCCCCTACAAATTTATGTTAACATCATTTCAACTGGGCCCTTACTGTAGCAGGGCAATCCTTTTATACCTCCCTAATCCACTAACCCACTCATCACATCAACTTTTGGAAACCTCCATTCCTTCTTAAATCTCCCGTCCCTCCCCTTCTCACCCTTTTATCAGAGAATCTTGTCTCATTTTTCTTTAAAAATAATAAATTTTATTGATATTTTCTTTTTGTTGCATCACCATAGTTATCCCAATCCCATCCCCTCCCAGAGACATGCCATATGACAATTAGTAATTTTTGGAGAGTAAAAAAAAAAACCCAGCAAAACTTATTGTTACACGTTGCACGTTTTCAGACTTTTTCAATGTATCATTTGTGGATCTCCCACCTCCATGAAGGAGATTGAAACTGCCTTTTCATCTCTTTGTAATGATCTTTGTAATTTTGTTACATTTACTTCTGATTTTTTTGGGCGGTTTTCCTCCTATTTCTCTGCAAAAATTGAGGCCATTAATTGAGAGCTTCCTCGTCTCTTTTCCTCATCTCACATTCTTCAGCTGCTTTCAGCCACTATTTCATCTGTCTCACATGAACAACTGACCCTTCTTGCCAAGGCAAACTCCTTTGCATGTACAAGTGATCTCATTCCATGTCTCTTCTCCAGCAGATTACTCTCTGCCATCCCCACTCTTTCACTCATTTTCAGTCTCTTCCTTTGTATGGGTTGCTTCCCTGATACCTACTAATGTGCCTGTGTATTCCATCCCCCATCCTCAAAAAATGCTCACTGGATAGGTCCATTCCTGCTGGTTGTAGTCCTATCTTTCTCATCTTTTTTGTTTCTAAACTTCTTGAGAAGGCTTGTCTATAGTCAGTGCTTCCCCATCCTTTCCCCTTCTCTAAACTCTGTAGTTTGGTTTCCAACTTCATCATTTAACTTAAATTGTTCTCTCCAAAGTTATCAACGATACCTTGGATTGTTCCTTCTCAATTTCATTTGCTAAAGCTTCTTCCCAGTCATACCCACCTATGGTGGGTGTCCCCCTGGACTCCATCCTGGACCCTCTTCTGTATTATAGAGCAGTGGTGATAAACTCAAATAGAAACAGGAACTACTAATCCATACGTAAGGATCCTTATAGACAGTGTATTGATTTAATTTCCAAATATAATATTAATAATATTTTATTGTATATTTTGTTAAAGATTTCCCAATTGCATTTTAATCTGGTTTAGGCCGTACTGGGGAGTGTTGTGGGCAGTGTGTTTGACATTTCTGCTACAGGCAATCCTATCAGTTCCCATGGATTGTTATCGTATCTTTGCAGAGGATTCTCAGATCTAGTTATCTAGCCCTAACTTCTATCCTAGCCTCCAGCCTCTTATTTCTTACTGCCTGTTATATATCTTGAATTGGCTATCCCACAGGCATCTTAAGCTCAACATTTCCAGAACTGAATTCATCTTTCTTTCCAAACCTTCTAGTCTTCTACACTTAATTATTATTGTCAAGGGCACTACCATTATCCTAGTCACCAAAGTTTGAAACCTTGACTTTGCACTCTTCTCCCCTTTCCCCCCTTTCCAAACTGTTGCCATATCCTGTAGATTTTACCTTTGTAACATCTCTTCTGTATGTTCCCTTCTTCCTTTTGATATTGCCACCACCCTGGTGCAGGTTGTCATCACTTCATGAATTGCCTTCAGATCTCCATGCCACAAGTCTCTTCCCAACATATAGTCCATTCTTCACTCAGGTATCAGATTGACCTTTTTAAAGTGCAGATATGACTGTGTCATCATCCCTGTACCCACTCAGTAAACTTCATTCATTATCACTTTTAGGATTAAATATAAAATCATCTAGTGTTCAAAGCCCTTTATAACCTACCTGCTTCCTACTTTTCCTGTTTTCTTACACCTTGTTCCCCTTTGCCAACTCTGCTATCAAGTGACATCGACCTCCTTGTTCTTTATACAAGATGCTGTATCTCTCATTTGTGGGCATTTTCACTGACTGTCCACCTTGCCTGGAATACTCTACATCCTTATCTCTATCTCCTTGATTCCTTGACTTCCTTCAGATCTGAGCTAAGATCCCACTTTCTTCTGCTAGGAGCCTTTCCTGATGATCTCCATTAATGCTAGTGCTTTTTCATTGTTGATTACCTCCAATTTATCTTACCTGTATCTTGTTTTTACTTGGTTGTTTGCATATTGTCTCTTCCCCTCCATTAGACTGATCTCTTTGAGACCAGGGACTGGTTCTCCCCCTACTCTTCCCACCCCCTTTCATTGTATCTCCAGGTCTTAGCACAGAGTCTGGCACATAATGATGCTTAATAAATGCCTGTTGAATTCATTTGTCCAGAGTATTCGTTTCTTAGTTTTGCTTTTCTGTTTTTTTATAAGCAGCACAAAATAACTGATTACTGCTTTATAAAATGGTTTTATGTCTGGAAATTTTTTTAAACTTTTAAATATTATTTCTCTTGGAATTTTTGAATTTGTTCCTCCAAACAAATATCGATATTATTTTGTCTAGTTCTATATAGCAATCTCATAGTAGTGTGGTATAGCACTAAACCTGTAAATTGAGTAGTTTCATTTTTGATATATTGACCCATTTACTATTACCATATTATTCCATTCACTTGTCCTCCTATTACTTATCTAAAAATTGTTTTGTAGTGTTTTTAAAATTTTTCTTCTTAGGGTAAATAGGCTAACTCCTGGCTGTTTTTGCATTTTGTTATTACTTTGAATGAAATTTCCTTATTTTTCTTGGCTTCGTTAACAATATTCAGAAATGCCAATTTTATTTTTGGGAAAAAAAAATTTGTTCCACTACTTGATTAAAGCTATGAAGGAAGACTTAGGTTTCAATAACATTTCTGGTATTTATTAGTTGATTGACCATGCGCAAATTACATAGCCTTTCAGTGTTTCTGTTTCTTCATCTTTAAAATGGGGAAAATAATGCTTGTAGTCATATCTTACAAGGTTGTTTTCAGGTGCAAATGATAGAGTGTATAGATGTTCTTTTGCATATATAAGCATATATACATGTATACACATATAGCTCTTTTAATATTTTAAGGATGTAAATATTAGTTATTGTTTCAATTTTTGGTTGATTTTAAAATCATTGGACACATATAATTTTGTTTACTTTTCACCTCTGCATATTGTATGGTGTGTATTTCTAGCAGCATTTATCAAATAATATCAGAAGCATTGGTCATTTTCACTATGCCCTTAATCTTATTGGAAAATGTTCTATGCTGTCTTTGTTACAAATAGTGTTAGTTCTTTATTTCAGATAGATAACTTTGAATCTTATTAGGGAAAAAATTTATTAAGTATTCTTCTTGGTTCATGGCTTTTTCTGTATTGATAAAATTTTATGATTTTATTATTTTTGTTATTAATCTGATTTATAGTCTTCCTCATGTTAACCTATCCTTCCGTTTTTTGTATGAATCCAAGTTAGTCACACTAAAATTTAGACAATATATTGCTGTAGTCTCCTTGTTAATGTTTTATTTAATATTTTTGTATTAATATTCATCAGTGATATTAAATTATAGTTTATTTTTCTCTGCTTCATTTCTCCTGAATTAGGAGAATTTTGGTAATGTTCAGTCTCTGTTTTGGCAGTTTGTGTAGCATGCGGGCTTTTATACCAAATACCAAATATTTCTCTAAGTATTTGTTAGAATTCATTTATAAGTCCAATAGACCTGAGTTTTTATGGCTTGCTTCATTCTGAGATTAGATTTTCTATTTCATTAATTTGGATATCATTTTTTCGGTAAATATTCATCCAATTCATTTGTTTTGAATTTTGTTACTATATAATTCAGTAAAGCGGTTTCTGATGATTTTCATTTTTTTCCCCCATTTGTTGTGAATCCTTTTTCATTTTGATAATTTGGTAAAATTGTTTTTTCTCCTAGGAGTGAGGTGTGTAGGAATATTACATTTGCTAGTGGTTTGCATATTTTATGAATAATAATTGCCCTTGGTTTAGTTTTTCAGCTTTTAATGTTTTTGTTTTTAATTTTTTTTCCCTCTTTTTCTCCCTTTTGTTCTTTTTTCACCCTAATTTTTAGGGGTTCTACTTCTGTGTTTATTTGAGAATTATGTCTTCATTTTTGTTCTTTTTTCTTCCAGATATGTTTTTAATTTTTTTGCTTTTTTTTAATGTAATTGTTGAGAGATTTTTTTTCCCCATCCCACAAATTTTGATGTTTTCTCATTGTCCTTTTTTAAAAATCATTACATGATTTGTTCTTTTCTCTATTCATTCTTTAAGCTTATTGTTCATACTTCCTTTATTAATTACAATTTTAATTTGATCATCTTTAAAGCATATTTAATATTTTCACCTTTCTGCCTTTATGCATTTACATGTGATCAATTTGACAAAGGTACGCATGATTTTGAAGGTATTTGTGCTTCTTAAAATTACTAATTAGTAATTTTCAAAGGAGGCTGTACTTTTTTAATCTGTATAGATTCATTTCTTAGTCTGTTAAATTTGTCTGATTCAGGAAGAAGTATATTGAAATCTTCAACCATCAGTGTATATGATCTACAATACAGTTTTTCTTTGAAAATACTATGCCAATTGGTGCATGTGTATACAATAGTGATGTTGTTTTGTTAGCTACATACTTTTAAGTCTAATGAAGTTTCCTCTCTTGTCTGCTACCTATGTCTGTGTTTGTCATTGTCTTGTCTGCGATTATGTGATTATGACCATTATTCCTATTTTATTGGATTCATCTGAGGTATAACAAATTCTATTTCAGCCACTCATTTTAACTTTCAATTAATCTTTATGCTTTAATTGTGTTTCCTATATGCAGAAAACTGTTGGAGTTAATTTTCTTACTTGTTTTGCCATATCTTAAGAGCAGGCTATCCCATTCACATTTATGGTGGTAATGATCATTTGTTTTTCCTGTCATAAAAGTATGCTAAAATATTTTTTCTCTCCTTGCACTTTTGCCCCTTTTTCTTCTGTGCCAGTTCATTTCCATCACAGTGGTGAATCTTTGGCACTGATACATCTCTCTGTTTTATGCCTCCCTTTAACTTTTTTATTATTAGAGGCCTTACTTCTTGTGTTAAATCTTCCAAGGAATAGTGAATAATTTTGATATATAGATAGAAGACACCTCTTTGTTGCCTGTAATATAGTGTTTTCTTCTTGGTTTTTATATATAGTTTTATACAGTTTTTCTGTCATTTAAAAAAATAATTAACAAGCAGTAAGCCCCAGTCAATCTTATAATTTTTACTTCAGTTTAATTGTGAAATGATAAAGGTGCCATCTGTTGTTGAATGTTAATCGTGAAAGTCTGCTTGTTTTCCTACTAATATCCTTATCAAGGATGCCTATATCTTATAAAGATTTTGCATATATGGGAAAGTTTGCACATAGGTTGGTCGTTACTTATGTTCTCTTTGTCACCTCTTTTCATTATTAATAAGGTCTATGACTTTTTCCACAGCTTTAATATCTTCTCTTTTAGATAATTTATATATCAACCCTTTAATGCCCTCACAGTTGTTGGTTCCAGCATGGAGCTTCTTTGTATGCATTTGGTACAGTCCTGCTGCTTTTCCTGTTTTTGGTCTCTTTAGTTCCATTTCTACTAGGACTGATGTTAGGGCCCAACTGTTGTAATTTCACTGTGTATTTTGCCTGGACTTTTTTCTATAGCAATGGCCTATGGATTTCATTGAACTGTATTTTGCCTTCTTTTTCCAATACTTGTCAATTTTGTTTTGTACTTTTTAAGAAATGATATTCAGGGTTATTTGTTTCATCATGGTCTTTTGGGGGCTTGATGATTCTTGGCCTGTCTCCATATCCTGTTTTTTAGATCAGTTGTTTTTGATAATAGGTAGCTCATTTGCTCTTCCAGTTTTTCTGACTTTTTTTCTTTGCTGTAACATCTTTTTGTATCATTTAGTTTTTGAGTTCCTTTCCCCTCTTCCTTTATTTTTTGTCCTCTGGGGTACCTACTGCTTTGCTAAGTTTTTCCACATTCTGTTCTATCATGTTTTCTTCTTGTGATTTTCTTTAATAGTTTGAACTTCTTTCTCTTTTTGTTCTCTTATTAGAACTGCCAATTACTCTGAGAGTTTCTGTCATCATTATATTTTCCTTTCTTTGATTCTAACTGTAATTATTCTAGAATCAGCCTCTTCCTGACTTTTATTCCTATAGTATTTGTTCATTGTATTTGGGGTAGTGAAGTGTATAGAGCTCTGGAGCTGGAGTAAAGAATACCTGAGTTCAGATCCCCTCTCAAAAACTAGTTGTGTAATCCTTGGCAAGCCACTTGACTTTTATTTTCTTCAGTTTCCTAATTCTGTAAAAATGAGAATAATAATAGCACCTATTTCGCTGGGTGATTGTGAAAATCAAAAGAAAATATTTGTAAAGTGCTTTGCAAACCTTAAAGTACTACATAAATGCCAGTTGTTGTTGCTTGCATCTCTCTGTTGCTTCCCCCTTCACCCTCCCACCCCTACCCCCAGCTGTGGAGTCTTAACTTCTCAATTTCTGCCTGTTGAATGGTAGAGTCTGATTGATTTGTTGCTGAGGGGAGGCTCCTCTAGGTTTCGATACATTTTGGGGTGATGTTTGGTGGGAATTTACCTCAACCAACTGTCTGTTCTTGTAGCTGTTGAGGTGCCCTCAGTATTTGGATTGGGGTCCAAAATAAGGTCAGGGCTAGAGCACAGAACTGAGTAAAAAGTTGAGATGTGCAAGAAAATTTCCTAGCAGACAAACAATCACCCTTACTCCAGCATAGCCCCTTTCTGCTTCTGTTATTTATAATGGTGAAAAGGGGACCAGGGAATCATGGTTTTTAGACCTTTTCTGATCATATAAACAAAATAAAACCCTTCTAAACATTAATTTTTCTATTCTATATGTGAGACCATTTTCAAGTGACTAGTGAATTGTCATCCTGCTGGAGGAGCTGAGTCATATCAGTTTGGATATCTTTTTATAAATGAAACTAGAAGACAAGAAGTTACAGCTAAATGAAAGGATGGATCACAGGTTTTATTTTGAAGAGGCAAATAAAGCATATGGCAGATTTGGATAGATGATTAGGTGTGTCCAAAGGTGACAGAGGAAGCATTTCTCATAAGACTCTTGGTAATCTTAGGTTGAAGTCCTTATGATAAAATACTACCATAAAGATCACTGTATCTTATTCACCTGCATAGGTAACATAGTATGAAGAGGACTAAAAGTTTAATGAAGGATAACATAAAACCTTTTACATTAAATCAACTTATACTTTAGTACTTAGCGATTTCAATGATAAGGTAGGCATATAGGGGAAAATAGTGAAAAATACAGTTTAGGAATGAGAAATGGGAGATCCCAAAGGTTTCTAGGACATTTACAAATCTCATGTCATCTATACTGTTTTTAGAGAAGAGATATAGGAGAGGCAGGACATAAACATTAAATAAAATCATAAAAATTAAATTGATTGTATTTTAACAGATAAGAAAATATATATATGGAAGCCATTTGTCAGTCAGTTGTCTGTATTAGTGATTTTCAAACTTTTTGGCCTCAAGACTCTATATAGTCTTGAAAATTATTGAGGACTCCTCCAGAGTTTTCATTTCTTTGGTTTGGATCAATATTAACTGTATTAGGAATTAAAACATCTTAGTATTATTATGAAAGTAGTTTTGACTCCATGGACTTACTGAGACACTAGGGGTTCCTAAACCCCGTGCTGAAAATCTATGGTCTATATAGTCAAACTGTTAATTTGTTAGAGCAAAGATAAAAAAAAGGCAGTAACAAAATGAGAGGGAGGAATGAATGGTGTGCAATTAAAACCACTCCAACCTAAATCATTAAAATATATAATTTATCTTTTGGCACTTTTAAAAAAATGGAAAACAGACAAAAGAACAGATATCGGCATTGACTGTCACCATGTAAATAAATCACCATAGTGAAAAGGGCTTAGAAATCGCTTGAGCCAGTGAATATGTGATCACTTTTCTAAGCAGAGTGATATGACAGTCAAAGGCAACATCTTGTTTAGAAAATCTAATGGAGGAGAATTGTGAAAGATTATGAGTGATAATTACCTCAAAAAAAGTATTACCTCAAAAACAGCAGAAGAAAATTGAGATTATGGAAAGCTTGATGAAAGACCCATTTAGGTTAGTTTTCCCAAGAGTTTTAGTGTTGACATTGAAGGAGGATAACAAACTGTTGAAAAATGAATAGATTTGTCAAGATTTCTTTAATAAATTGTTCTCTCCAAAACCGACAGTGGAACTCTCCTATGATAGCTGTGAATAAGATTCAGCTATTCAAAATTCAAGATTCAACTAAGATTCAGTATGATTTAATTGAATAAGATTCAGCTAAAAATTAATCAAAACAAGTAACAGGTTATGAAATAAACCTACAAAAATAGCTAGCCTTGTTGTATATTGACAGTGAATTCTAGGAAAAAAAGATAGAAGAAGAAATAACATTCAAAATTACAAAATTTGAGAGTCTGTACTCAGGTAATGCTCAGAAATGATTTGAATGAAACTACAAAACACTTCGCAAAAATAAGGGAAGAGAAACAGTGGAGGAATTTATTTCTTCATGGTTGTGTTGTGTTAATGTAATAAAAATCCCAAATTTTATAGAACTAGACAAAATATAACAGAATTAATCCAAGAGGAACAAAAGGTCAAGAATCTCAAAGGAAATGATCAGGAGAGAAAAAAAAAAGATAGGCAGGAAAGGTCCTTAGGAATTCCAGATCTCAAACTGTACAATACATACTAATCATCAAAACAATTTGGTACTGGTTAAAAAATTTTTAAAAAACCCAATTTTTAGAACAGGTTAGGTAAGCAAGACCCAGAAGCAATTAAACAAATGAGTAGGATTCAGTAAAGACAATAAGGACATCAACTACTGGGGTATGACCACCCCGTTTAACAAAAACTGAAAAGCATCCTGGCAGAACTTAGGTTTAGAGCAATACCGGATACTGTATACTACTATAAGTTTCAGGTGACTTAAATATGAAAGGTCATAAATTTGAGGCAAAGAAACCAATTAGTAGGCTATTGCTGTAATCCAGGTGAGAGGTGATTAAAGTCCTGAAAGTAAGATTGTGGCTTCGTGGATACAGGTGGTGGTGGTTGTCCTTTGTTCTTGAAGAGGACCAAAATGACGTCACTGTGCTTGAGTCAAGATTCAACACGAGCTTGGAGTGCTCTACCACAGGTCGGGAACAAATAGTCCGAGTGAACATTTGGGATGGATAACTCCACACTTGGGAATCTTGCATTTCCTTTCAGCTGTTTCAATTCTGCTTTGCTCATAGAGCACAGCACTTTCTCTGATGTGGGCATGCCGTGCTGAATGGTCCTGTGCCAGTGTCTCCCATGTTGCACAATCAATTCCAAAGTTCTTGAGAGTGTGCTTGTATCGCTTCTTCTGACCACCATGTGAATGCTTGCCCTCTGTGAATTCTCCATAAAATAGTCTTCTTGGCAAGCATGCATTTTGCATTCGAACAATGTGGCCAGCCCATCAAAGTTGTACTCTCCGAAGAAGAGGTTGAGTGCTTGACAGTTTAGTTCGAGTAAGGACCTCAGTGTCTGGTACCTTATCCTGCCAGGTAATCTTCAGAATCTTCCTAAGGCAATTCAAATGGAAGTGATTCAGTTTCTTGGAATGGCGCTGGTAGACTGTCCAGGTTTCAAAGGCATACAATGAGGTCAGCACCACAGCTCTGTAGACCTTTAGTTTAGTAATCAGTAATCTTCTCTCCTGTACTTTTCTTCAGAGCCTCCCAAACACTGAGCTAGCTCTGGCAATGCATGTGCCAACCTCATTATTAATGTGTACATCCCTGGAAAGTACATTGCCAAGTAAGTGAACTTATCCACAGCATTCAAAACTTCTCCATTTCCTGTAACTGATGGTTCCACGTATGGATGGTGTGGTGCTGGCTGATGAAGCATCTGTGTTTCCTTGGTGTTAATTGTTAGGCCAAAATTAGCATAAGCAGCAGAGAATTGATCCATCTTTCCTTGCATCTCAGCTTCAGAGGCTGTGAATACACAGAAGCTATTGGATGCAAAAGATTAGGGGGTGGGGAGGGGAGGGTGTAGAAAGAGCAATATTTAGCACCTGATTGGATTTATGGGGTAAGAGAGTATAAGTTGTCAAGAATAGGACCAGAAGAATGATGGCAGCTTTGACAGAAATAGTAAAGTTTAAAAGCAAGGTGGATTTCAGTGTAAGATAGAGTTCTGTCTTGGACATACTGAGTTTGAGATGTTTCTAGGACATCCAGTTTGAAATACCCAATAGGCAGTTGGCATTGTGGGACTGGAGCTCAGTGGAAAGACTGGTGCTGAATATATAAATCTGCTTTTCATCTGAATAGAGATGATGATTGGAATCTGGTGAATGGGATGCTATCTGATGAAGAAAAGAGGGCCCAAGAGAGAATCATAGCCATGATTCAAAAGGATTCATCCTCATTGTCCTATATAGGAAAATCAGGTGGATGAAAAGTCTTTATGATATGCAGTTGGAAGGACCACTACTAGATGTGTTTCCATTAGTGCATATGTCTTAGATTAACACTTCTGATGGACAGTGAACTAGGTCTAAAGGTGAATAAAAAGGAAGAGAGCAGCAGACTTGGGAAATAACCATCAGAATTGTAATATGCATACAAAATGTTTCAATGGGCACATTGATGACTTAACACAAACTTAAATTCTGGATTCTTATGCCAAAATTTAAAAAAAATTTAAATTTTAAATACTCTAAGAATTAAATTTATTTTGCTTGGCATGGGGATAGGCAGGGGAGGGCAGGAATAGGACCAGCGTAGGCAACTTTAAGTTGGCAGATCTGTCTTCAATATAAGAGCTTCACAGCAATTGTAGCTATCCAAAACTGGAATGAACAGTCTTTAGAATCATAAGATTCCATAGTTGGAGGTGACCAGAGGCACCTGATCCAATCGCTGTCTAAATAAGAATCCTTTCAACTTCATACCAAAGTGCTTATCTTTCCTTTTCTTGAAGACCTCCAGTAAAAGGAAACCTATTACCTGCCAAACAACACATTGCACTTGAATAGCTCTAGTTTTTAGGAATCTTGTTCTTAGTCCTAGACTAAATTTGCCTTTGTTTGCTTTTTAACTTCCATCCATTGTTCTAAGTTCTATCCTTTGAGACTAGGCAGAACAAATCTAATCCTTTCACATGGCAGCCCTTTACATACTTGCAGATGCTATCCTCTTGTCTCTTCAGGATAAACATTCCATTTCCTTCAACTAATCCTCATATGGCAAGAGTTCAAGGGCCTTCACTATCCTGGTTGCTGTCCTCCTAGATACTCCATTCCAGGCCAAGAGCCTTTTTAAGCTGTAATCCAAAATACAAATGTGATCCTTGGATAACATTAACCAGCTGTTTACTTCCCAAATCTACTTCCTTCTGAAACCTTTCACTTGAATTTGCGGCAGAGTTGAAAATAGAACCTGTGTCCCTCAGATTTTCATTTTCTTGTTCAAAACTTGTTCAACACTTACTAATGCTTTCTAGCATCTTTCTCGTAGTATCATCTCTGTCCGTGCACATCATCAGAAGTAGGTACTAGTTAACACATTTGAGATATCTTTAGAGCATCTTTGTTGCATGTCACATGTATGCCTGGAGAAGAAAACAAACCTCTCTATTGTTGATGTATTCAGTGTGGTCAACTAGTTAACCACTTTTGCAGGGATATTGAAGAGGTAATTCATGCTAGAGGGAATGGATTAGATGACTTTTCAGGTTCCTGTTCATTCTCTTATTTTGATTCCGTTATTTTTATCTTTTGCCAGTTTGCGAAATTCCTAAGAGGAGAAAGTATTTAGAGCTAGCTTGACTATCACTGTTTCCTTAAGTACAAACTCCAAAATTTCTTTTACATTATTTTTTAATCAGAACTAGTTCTTCTGTTATCAGCACAGGGAGTAACCTTTTTCTAGGATGTCAGAACTATTCTGATGAAGGTGGAGTTTATTCCTTTGAATATCAGTAATTTTGAAATAACAAACCCTTATGTTTCAGGTAGCAGCTTATGTTCACCTCTTAAGGTCTGTTACTATTTAAGACACTTAACAGCTTTATATTTTGAGGGAGGCTGGTTCAACACAAAGGTGATTTAGTTGAAACCAGGAACTAGCTGTGTTAGTATCTGAAACTGGAATATTGTCAAGTAGAATACAGACTTTGCTTTTATGAGAAGATTAATCTTTCTTTTAGTAGCTCTCTAGAAATATAGATAAAGGCAAGAGGATTAGAAACTGAAGAAATCATATGAAGCAGGCCTCCTGATCTATATGAGGACCAACTGAACAAAGGCTATACTGATTCCTCATCAGGAATTGAGATCTAAAAAAGCTTAATTCATTGCCTTTTACTGAATGTTGGAACTCTTACAGAAAACATGGAGTTATAGCTGCCTTTCTAATAGAATCATCCATCATTGTTGACTGCTTGTAAGAAAAAAAAATCACAAGTTGTCCCTCATAAGAGGCTCATAACACTATGGTATTAGAAGCCAAGTGGCATCTGTGCCCTGAATGTTATAATAGTACGCCATTGAGTAGACCTTTTCTCTTAGTCACTGCTTACTGATAATCATGCAGTCTTTATAGTACTGGGACATAGCTTTTTCTTTTAATCAGTCTCCAAACAATATAGGGTATTTCCCCTTTTTTCATTCTTTTCAGATAAAATTCAACTGTAACAGTTCAAACAAAGCATAGTGAAAGTTTTGCTCTTTAGTGGTCCATTTTTAAATGTATGCTGTTGCTCTGTTGTGTTGTTTGGCATAAAACAGTCCAGTTGTAACCCTGCAGCAATTATTAAGCCAGTCTGTTGCATGCGGACAAGGAACAGCTCTGGTTCTGATGCAGTTTGAGTGTACTGTGAAGTAATTGGGCTTTTTGAGTACATGATAAAATAGCGCACTTTACTGTCAGTACATTAAAAAATTAAAATCTGCTCATTTTCGAGTGACTCAGCCAGCCAATTGCTTAGGAAATTGCTCTTAGTCCTGGTATTATTGCACACTTCTGTCCACAGTTTGGCTTGAACTGAATATGCCTCTGGGACTTCAGAGGACTGTGTACATTCAGAATAAGTGTTTTTGTATTGGCCACACTGGACAATTAAATACATACATATTAATAAGATAATTATAGCATACCGTTTGGTGTAATAGGTTTTCTAGGTCTTTGGCAAATTTTGAAGAAGGAAAAAATAAGTTTGGAGAAATATGATCTTATCTCTGCAATAGCAGTCATACCCAAATTGTAGCATGACTCAGAATCAGAAAACTTAGTTCTAGTATTGGGTTGGGTACCAACTAGTATGACCTTAAGCAGATCATAGGACATTTGTAGACCCCTTCATGCCAGCAATGTTAATGTTGGCCTGATGTTCTTTTAACTTGTGAAAATCTGTGAGATTATGTATATTTAATTGTTGTCATACTTTTGAAATATAATTTGTTTAATTCTGTATTTTTTAAAAATCGTAGCCTAAAAAATGTCAGTTTCCTTCTCCCACTCCCATTTTATAGCTTCTTGCAGTCTTACAGTGCTTTTAGCACAAGGGTCTAGTATATATTGATGAATTAACATGAATTAACGAGTTGTTATTATATTCAAGTCACTGATGTTATGTAGCTTGAATGTTTCAGTATGTTGCACAGACCAAAATATAATCCACTTCAAGGGCATACTTCTAGGAGAAGACTATAAATTCATTAGAGGTTGTGGAGTCTTCTATTATCATTATCTTTTGACTTGGCTTATTTTGGGGAGAAAGAAGTGGGAAATTGGGAGTACTTGTGGGACCTTTAGCCAAGTCAGTTAACCTCTCTAAGCTTTAGTTTCCTCATCTGTAAAACAAAGGAGTTGGATTAAATGATCTCCAAGGTCTCTTTTAGCCCTAAGATCATGTGGTTCTCTCTGAAGTATTGCATATAACTTTGGACGGCGTGACTTCTTTGACTCCCAATGAATCTGGTTTATTATAATGGCATTTTATCGTGGCATTGTCTAAGTCATTGTTTCTTTTTCAACCTTTCAATAAATTGGGTGCCACTGGCTGTGGAAATATGAAAGGTTCAGGTTACTTTCCGTGGTACTGTGTTTCTGTTAACCCTTTAAAGGTTCTTAATTTAAAATATGTTATGTGATTTCTTTAAACCCAGCAGCTGTTTTTTCACCTATAAAAGGCATAGTAGCCTTGATTCTGTTTGGTTCCATCTTTCCATAACGTCCACTTCACCTCTAAACTGCACTTTGATGGGTTAGCTTTGTCGATTTTGATTAGATTGTGAGTGCCTTGAGGCTTTACATTTCCAGAGCACAGTCCCTGGCACATAGTAAATGCTTATTGACTTGACTCAGATATTTTCCGCATCTAAATCCTATAGAGTAATCGCCTCCTCTGGCTTGTTGGGGGTGAGTAAGCACTATACTATAGCCATGTGACTTTAGGCAAATCACTTAACCTGTATGAGTTTCTTCGTTTGTGAAATTGCATGTAATACTTGCACTGTATTATCTTACAGGGTTGTATAAGTCGTTAAAGGGCACATAAATGTGAATTATTATTGCTTACTTTGCAGAATAGGAGTGGGAGCTTTTCAGTGAGTTAATCTATCAAATGTTAATTTGTTGGGCACCTACTATGTGTTTATCTCTTTGCTAGGGGCTGTGTTGCTAAAGAGGATGATTAAGCAGTGAAACCTATCCTTTGTTATGACCAAAGGTTACAGACTTTGATTTATATTTTTAAAATTAATACTTTTTTTTGTCTCCTTTTTTTCTGTTAAATTTGCTTTGAAAATAATTCTTTATTTTTTCCCTTCAAGATTCAACAAAACAAATTCAGTTTGGGCCAATTTAAATTGAGTTTTTTTTTTCCTTTCTGAAAGACAACTGAGTTGCAATATATTGCTTTGGAAATCAGGTTTGAAGGCTTTTAGTATACCCTTTGAACATATTTAAATCATGCCCCTAATCACATTATCTGTGGTTTGAATTATTTAGCATCTTTTGGGGATTACATTTTTTATTCCTAATTATATGACCAAGATATATACCATGAAATATTTATCATGTAATTATGACTAAAATGTATGATTTTTCCAAAGATGTGAATAGTAACTTTAAGTACCCTATACTTAATTAGGCTGAGGTAGAGGATTAAGTAAATGTGAGGGACTATCTTTTTTAAAAAAATCTTTAACTGATTTATAAAATTCAGTGCCACAAGAAACAAACAGAAACAAATTACCTATGTTCTTGATTATTCCTTCGTTCCCTGATATGTGATGGCTTAGAAGTTATATACTCCTTTGTACATGAAGCTTGACCCACTGTAAGGGCTTGTGATTTTGAGTGGATTTACCAGTAGTGGGAATAGGTTTACGCTGATTGACCTGGCTTTTCATATTTGTTAAACGGAAGCTCTTTGAGGGCAGGGACTATTTTATTCCTGAGCCTAGCACAGTGCCTGGCACAGAATATCTACTAAATAAATGCTTTTTGATGAATAATTAGGCATATGACCTCTAGCTGTGGAATAAAGTGAAGTCGATTGGATCGGACTAGGACATTATTAAAGCTGGAAATAAATGAACCATTGACCGGGCCTTGGAAACTTTTTTTGCTCCTAATAAAGAGGTTTGTTGTCATGGTATTTATCCTCATAAGATTCAACTTGTAGCCTGCACAGTTTTTCTGGTATAACTTAATTTCTTTGGGATTTTTTCTCTCTTATAAGTTCAAGGTAATTCCAAATCCAGATTTCTTTCTATTACATCATGCTACCTGTCGTCACCTCTCAGATACTTGCTGTTTATTATCTGATAGACTTGGGGGCTTTATATTAGAAGGTATAAACACAGTACAAATATTAACAGGTCATATTCTTTAGTTACTTTTGAGTTTTCAAGGTCTGAGTCTGATCAATTGATATTTAAGTGTTCCACTAATCACTAGGGATTTATGAGATAATGTGTGAATAGTTGTATGCCTGCTTATCCCTGCTTCTAGAAAAATATCTTAAAATGCAAGCGTGATATAGAAGAAAAACATGTTTTATGCATTCCATTTTCTACTTTAGAATCTCCTTCAGTACTTTGAAGTACTTTTTAGATGTAGGTGTTGCTGGTCTCTCTTTAACTTAGGATGTGGTTGTGAACTTCAGTGAACATACCAGGTCTTCATAGATTCAAGAGACTCAACTGGAAAGATTCTTAGAGATAGTGGCAGAACCAAAACTTTAGCCCAAGTGCTCTCTCTATATTATGGGTTTTAATGGGGAGATAATAGGTGCCAAACTTGATAGTTCCCTGGGTTATGCCTTTTTCCAAAGCCAGCGAGGCACATCACTGGAGGCCAGGCCCTTAAAAGAACTTTAGATTACTGTTTTATCCTCCATCCAAAGCCAGATTATCCTACAATAGTGTGTAAGTTGATCTAGTGAACACATTCTTTAATATTTAATATTTTAGTGAAAATATTTTTTTAAAATGGCAATTCAGGAAAAAATATTGAAAACTCATGACTAAGAACATTAGAAATGATATCTGGATATAACATGTTATGCATTAACTACATTTATGCTTTTCTCTGTTTTTAATAACAAAAGCCACATATATGAAATCTCCATTTTCTGGGTTCTTACGCAGTATTTAATTTGCAAGATTTGAGCTCAGAAATCTCCAGAAGAGTTGTACAATTCCTCCTCCTTATTAACTTGAAAGACACTCTCATTTTTTCATTTCTCAAATCTAAATTTGAGGATTAAACTACTCGAGGTCTCTGAGACTAAAGAAATGGAAACTGACTTTTTTGTACATAATGAGAATAGTGGTTATGATATAGTACTTTAAGGTTTGCAAAATGCTTTACATATATCTCATTTTATCCTCACAGCAATCCTGGGAGGTAGGTACTATTATTATCCCCATTTTACAGATGAAGGAAACTGAGGCAGACAGAAGCTAAGTGACTTGCCCCAGATTACACAGCTACTAAGTGTATTTGGAAGGGTATTTGAACTCTGGTCTTCCTGGATCTAATAAATTTTGATAGCTGAAATCTTTTTTTCTTAAGGACCATTCCTTAAACCGGGGTCAACAATAGGTCTCAGGTCAAGCCCCACTTGGTCATTGTTTGGGCCCTGATTGGCTCACAGTGAATGTAAATAGCAGTTGTTTGTGTTTTGGCCAGAAACCCTGAGAGTCTTCCCCTGCCAGACTGATTTTTTTTTTTTTAAACTGGGTGAAGAGGCCATTCCCCTATTTCTTACTTAGCCTTAGTCACTGAATGGGCTTTGCCTCAACTGAGACCCATTAAAGACACATGATCTCCTGCTGTATCCAGGGCCATCTCCAGTTGTCCTGATATAGATCAGATACTCACTCCTCCTGCCCTCTAAACATAGGGGAGAGAAGCTTGAGGGAGGTGGTGTTAGTCAAGACCTGAGTTAGCAGCATGGTGAAGAGATTGGAAGTGATGAGCTGAGCTTGGGAAGGGCATCTTATTATGTGGAGTTGAAATCAGGCAGGGCAACAGATCATGGCAGATTGAACACTGGATATTATTTTATGGGAAATGACTCAGAAGACACATTCTTCCTACTTTTTCTCTGAGAATTTATTTGGCATTAACACTACAGTACTTTAAAGATGTCTCATTTCATCAGTGTAGGTATTTCACCTATCAATGCAGATTGCAACCCCTCTTTGCCTTAGTAGAGTCTTTTTTTTTTAATAGATTTTTATTGGTATCTTTTTCTAAATCACAGATTTTTTGCTCTGTCCCTTATCTCCCCTCCCAGAAAGCCATCCTATATAAGAGTGATTATTTTTTTTAGATGAGGGAGACAAATTGAACAAAACTGATCAATATATTGAAAAAAAAAATCTGACATTATGTATAGTGTTCCACAGCAGAGGAACTCTTTTCTCCTCCCTCCACCCCGCCCCCCCCGCCAAAAAACCCAAACTATGTAGTAGAATTGGGGTGTGTATGTGTGTGTGTTTGTGTGTGTGTGTGTGTGTGTGTGTGTGTGTGTGTGTGTTTAAATACTCAGCTGTAAGCAAAAACAATTATATGGTGATGAGCATTTTAAAACTTAGCTTGATTGATTCTTAATTTTGAGATATATTCTGTCCACTTATCCTATTGTTGTTGAGTCAATAATGGCCAACTCTTCATGAGCCTATTTGAGATTTTCTTGGCAAAGATACTGGAGTGCTTTGCCATTTCCTTCTCCAGCTCATTTTACAGATGAAGAAGCTGAGGCAAACAGGGTTAAGTGACTTGGCCAGGGTCATACAGCTACTTAGTGTCTGATTTTGAACTCAGGAAGATGAATCTTTCTGACTTGAGGCCTGATACTCTATCCACTTTGCCACCTAGCTACTTTAAAGCCTTTTGAGATTGGTAGGTCTTATCGGGATCATCACCATGCCACTATGAAGTTTCCAAGAACTTTTCATCAAGATGTGTGTATTAGCACCATGAAAACTTAAGCTGGTACCCAATTTTCATCCTACAGAATTTTCCTGGATTGTTATTACAGAATTCTGCAGGACGTGAAATTGATGCTTGTACCGTGATACCAAGAAAGCTATTATTCTTTGGATTATATTAGTTAGTTAACTAGGATATTACATGTTAACTCAGTTAACTGAGGATATTATACATTTTTAGAGGCAGCACAGCATAGGATGGAAAGCTAATCATGGAATTTCAGTGACTTGGGTTTCAGTCTCACTGCTAATACATACTGGTTGTGTGACTCCTGGCAAGTCACCTAACCTCTTAGTGTCTCTGAAACTTATAATTATATAACAATAATAATAATAATAGCTAGTGTGTATGTAGTATTTTAAGGTTTGTAAAGTGCTTGACAAATATCTCATTTATCCTTACAACAACCTGGGAGGTGGGTGCTATTATCACCATTTTACAGATGAAAATACTGAGGTTGACAGAGGTTAAGTGACTTGCCCAGGAACATACAGCTAGTAAATGTTTGAGGGAGGATTTGAACTCAGTTCTTCATGAAGCCAGATACAGAGCTCTGTTCACTTCACTACCTAGCGTATGACTGTTATTTATAGTTGTAAGTCTGTAAGTTGCAAAATAGTTCCAGTCTGCATTAGTAAAGAGAGTTTCCTTAAAGAATTATAAATCCAAACAGTAGGAGGAAAAGTAGACTGAATTGCATTTGGGAAATTGTATAGCATTTTTAATGATCCTAAGCTTTTCCTTGATGCAAAATTCCATTCTCTTAAAAGCAGTATTCTTCCAGTCTTTCTGTATGGCTGGAAATCATAGTATATTACAATTTCCAAAAGGTACAAATAAAAATTTAGGTAGTTCAAAGGGCAGTAGAGGTGTATGCTAGGTATAAGTAGGGTGTAGTATTTCAGTGAATTACACACAAAAAGTAAAATTTCATGCAGAAAATGTATGATTGCAAAAGGACGTGGGTTGATCTTGTAATAAGAACAGGGGATGGCATATAAAAATCTTGGAGTTTTGCCCTTCAAATGGAAAGGTTAATCTCTAGAAGAAAACATCCATTGTATCTAGTAGTTTCTCAATGAGAGGATGTATTGGATTTATTTTTTTATATGAACATAAATTGTATAGGATGAGAAGGCAAAATGGGTTGAGATGTGCTCTGTTGGAGAGATTTTCCACCTTGAGTTCATAAATCCATTAAAATAATATGAAACAAAACCTTGTCCATTCATATTTTAATGTGATTGTCAAATTAGGATCTAGTCAAACTTTTTTTGTTTAATAGGAATGCAAATTATCTTGTCGAAAAGTATTTGTGTAGATTAAAATGATTCAAATATTTTACAAAAGGCCTGGTATCTGTTCAAAGGCTAGAAAACCATGACAATAGGCCAACAATAAAGGCCAGTCTGCAGGTATGTCATAATTTCATTCCCTGAACAGAAAAGATAAATTATAGCTAGTGAAATGTTTTGGATTCAATTTGAGAATCCCAGGTAATTGGAAGTACTTGGACAAAATGACTATTAAGTATATTTGCTTATCCTATTTTTATCTTCATCTAGTGGTATGGTGCAAGGAACCCCACAGTAGGCATCAAGTCTTAGCTCTGCCACTGAGTAGTTTAGAAATAAGTGGCCGAGTCACTGACTCTCTTGAGACCTCATCTGTGAAGTGTGATTCTAATAGCTAGTCTCATAGGAATGGTTTAAGGACACAGTGGGTAAGAGATCACGTGAAATCACTCTGAAAAAGTTTTAAAATGACGTGTTGAAATAAAGTATTATGGCTTTTCTGGTCGCTCTCTGCCCAGAGCTGTGTGCCGCCGGGGTTGGTGAAGTTCCAAGATGGCTGGATGAAAGCTTGCTATGAAAGCTGTTGATTGGGCAGCATTTGGAGAGATCATACCTAAAAACCAGAAAGCCATTGCTAATGCCTTGAGATCCCATAATAAATATCTTATGACCAGATTGACTACCCTGCCTGAGAAGCCACAAGTGATCAACTGGGTTTACTACAAGGAAAACGCGGCCAAGCCTGGCCTTGTGGATGAGTTTAAGAAGTTCAATGAGCTGAAGATTCCTGTGCCAGAAGATAAATTCGCTGCTCTAGTGGATGCTGAAGAAGAGGAAGATGCAAGACTTGGTGCTGATTTCATGAAAGCTTCAAATGCTAGGTAGGATTGCAGAACTTCAGAAAGAGATGGAAAAGATCAAGAATATAATTTCTTTTGAACAGATGACCATTGAGGATTTGAACCAAGCCTCTCCTCAAACCACGCTGGACAAGAAGAAGCATCCTTATTGGCTCCACCAGCCAATTGAGAACCTCTAAAATTGGACCTCAGAGGAAGCTCTGGCCCTCCTGTCACTTGCTCCTGAAATCTGCAATAAAGCAATTGTACGGTCAAAAAAAAATAAAGTATTATTAAAGTAGTCTGAGGGCCTTTATTATCCTATGAAATCCTACAGTCCAAAATGAAACTTTTCCTGCTGGTATTTGAATAATATTTTGCATACATCTCTTACTATTTATTTACATGTTGTATATCATCCACTACATTATAAGGTCCATGAAGGCAAATTCCTAGTCTTATTCATATTTTCAGACCCTTAGGATCTTTGCGTTTCCTAGGTTGTTGAATTGAACTAGATTGAATTAAATTAATGGTTATCAGCCTGTATTCCTGGAACTTTATAACTTGGATTCTTCTCCCTCATAATTTTTCACTTTGGAATAAAGGACTGATAAAACATTTATTTAGTGCTCATTGTGTGCCAGGCATTGTGCCCAGTACTAGAAATGCAAATATAAGCAAGGGATACAGTCCCTGCCCTCATGGAACTTACATTAAAATGGGAGAATACTCTACTTCTGGGTCTTGGCAAGAGAGGAGGGTAAGAAATGGGTCATGGCATAAGAAAAAAGCTTACCAATGGTGGGTGGGTGGATAGGTGGCTTGAAGAGGTTTAAATTTCATGGAGATTTCAATAAGTCTTTTTATTTTGGGACTTTAAATTACCTAAGCTGCATTTGTCTGTTGTCAACCCTCACCACATTTCATCTTTCAAGTCTCATTGCTTTTAGTTCATTCTTTTTTCATCTTTTCCCTATAAATAACTGAATGTTTTTCTTCCTTTGTCTTAGGGAAACTGGGTCTCAGAAAGGTTTGGAGTGACTTGCCCAAGGCCCCAGAAGGAAGAAAAGAAGTCACATATGGCCACAAGGACAGTAGCTCAGGCCTGGCTTCATGTTCCCTACCCTCCTGTTTACCTAATTTGAAACGTTCTAGATGTCTGTTGTGAACACTACTTGTACTATAAAAACCGCTATTTAGCATTTGGTTTACCTGATATTTCTTGGCTTCAGTCACTTGTGCTAGCCTCAGAGCATCTTCATGACAGAGGAGTACAGAAGAAGTAGGGGGAAGAATTAGTAATATAAGAGTTTGTTTATGTGGTGCTTTATGGTGTATAAATCACTTTTCTCACAGCAGCTCTGTGAAGTAGATAGTAGTACAAGAATTATCTTCAGTTTATAGGTATATAGAATTGGAAAGGACCTTAGAGAGATCATTTAGTCCCACTCTTTACAGATGGGGAAAAGGAAACCCAGATGCATGAAAAGACTTGACAGAAATCACACAGATGTCAGATTTAGGATTTAGATTCTGTTTTTCTTGCAGCCCTGTAATGTAGATGTTTTTAGATCAGGCTAATGAAGTTTGCAGAGGTTAAATGCCTTACCCTTGGTCACAGGGTTGACTGCCAAGTGCTAGAATCAGCCTTTGGACCTAGGTCTTTCCACACGTCTCTCACACATATTCATCAGATTCACCAGGGCTGAAGTTTAAGGGACATGTATTTTACACAGATTGAACAATTTTGTATTCTGTTTTTGAAAAGTAGAGAACAGTAATTACAACCCTTTTCCCGTTACTCTTTAAAAAAAAAAATCTCATTTTTTATGGTAAAACCAGGCAGCAAAACGGTGGAAACAAATAAATACATAAATGCCAAATTTAAAAGAAAGTAGCATTAGCCACTGTTTTCTTTTGCCTGGAAGGAAAGTACATGTGTGAGCAGCCTTGCAGAGGGACTTTTAGACTTTCTGAAGGCTTGGTCTCTAGGAATGGAATTGGACCTTCCCTTCCTAATTCTGGTTTCACCCATGGTAAAGCCTTTTTAGATATTGATCATTATTAGCTCTGTTTCTCAATATAGGTAAAGAAAGCTCATTTCTTTTCCCCTTCTCCTGATTCACTTCCACATTTCTCTTATACAGTCTTCAGAAACAGATAATATTACTAGAATTATGACAGTAACCTCTTTTGAAGGAAGATTTTTTTTTTCCCAAAAAGGTCAGAATAGCAAATTAATTAGTTACTGTTATAATAAAATTTGGCAATTAGTAAAAGCAAAAGTGGAATTAAAAGGCCTGGTATCTGTTCATTGGCTAGAAAACCATAAAATTATATGCTACAGTAATGTCACAATAAAGGCCAATCTGCAGGTATGCTATAATTTTGTTTTTGAGTGAACACTGGATGAAACTATCTTTGTAAAAAAAAAAATGTATGCAGCATCCTGAGCCTCAGAATCTTTCATCTGTTTTCCGTCCTCTATCACAGTCTTGAGGAAGTACAATTAAAAAAGGGGTAATTCTTTTTTCAAATCAGTTTCCATTATTATGTGAGATTATGAGTCATTCTAAATCCCGGTATCCAGGAGAGACACCCCCGCTCTGCAGCTCCTTTCAACAGTTGTTTGTGGCAGTTTCAGCCTCTTTCTGCCTCTGAAGCTTTTTATTTTTAAAGCAAGGCAGACGAGGCCTAAAATTATTCCATTAAAGAGGGGCAATTTTTGTAATGGGACTTAGAGTGCTCTGCAGAAGTGCAGGCAAGTTTCTTCAATATCCTGAGCATTATTCACTCATTTAGTTAAATGATGTTTCTAATTCCCTGGTAATTACATGTAATGAGGCACTTTTTCTCTTCTTGATGAGACTTTAGCTTAATATGAGATGGCATATTTTTTTCTTCCTTTTTTTTCATGGGGATAATTACCCCTTCCTAGGAAAAGCAGGGTTTGTTGTGCAGAATATAGCAAATTATTTTATTTCCTGCCATCTTGACTGCCAGTAAATTATAAAATTAAGTTTCAGTGGAACATTAGCACCGTTTTGGGAAAGGCTTGAGACTTTTTTTTTTTAATTCATGTACTGCTGTCCTCTGGGATCATAGGGGCCATTATTCATAGAATAGATGTTTTTCTGCCAATTCCAAGTATTCAGATGTATTAAGGCTGCAACTTAGATTTAATTTTCTGGATGGTATCCAGTGTAGAATGTTCTTGAAATCTTCTTTGTGCTCACGTAATTATCATTACAAAGTTAAGTAATATGTTCCCTCTTTCGACCACCCTCCCCACAACACCCTCCTTTCCCCCATTTATATGTCAAATTACTTTTGTGTGTATGTGTGTGTATTGTATCTCATTTACATGCACAGTAACTATATTTGAATCACATGAAGGTGGTGACACTGACTATTAATAGGTAGGAAGTTCAGAGTTAATATAGACACTACTGAACTCTACCTATTGTAAAAAAAAAAGATATAAAGAGGAAAATACAGGAATAACAGCATTAATTAAGCACAACGCCATTGAATTTTCAGTTTCCTGGGCTCAGTTTTTGTTAGAAATCTTAAAGAGTTTGGGGGAAGGTTGGCTTTTTGTTTTTTAAGAACAATATTTTAATAAGAAATAATTAAAAGAGCATGTTTCAGGATAGTCATTCTTTGTTCTCTATCCAATGACGCATCTGAAGATTTTCTTTAGTATACTACTTGCTTATCTGCATATTTCAGGCTTGTAAATATTTATCAATAATATATCCACTCACACAGTTTTAAAAAAAAATGTTCCTATTCTCCAGGGGTAATGCAAGTTGTTAAAGAAATAAAGTCACTGTGTTATAACTGGTTGATGCATTGGGTTTGGAGTGAGGAGACCTCTATTGAAAGCCCTGACATTTATTAGCCATGTAAATTTGGGCTAAGTACTCAAAGGCAACAACTGTGTGTATAATTCATTTTTCTGTTTCCCCCAGTGCTCAGCAAAATGCCTTCCTATAGTTGCCATGCAATAAATGTTTGTTGAATGAATAAATGAGCCCGTCTATGAACTGGCAGCTTACAGAAGATAATTCTGTATCTGAGCAGTAATGACCTTTTACATTTGTATAATGCTGAACATTTTTGGGAAGTGCTTTCAAATGAATTGTATCGTGTGATTCTCAATCTTGTTATTTGTCAGCAGGCTCAATTGACAGGTGGTTCTAAGCTGATCTGAGACTCCCTTCCCCTAGTGATGTGACCTGTTTTTGGACTATGGTATGCACAACGGCAAAATCATAGAGCCATATAAACAGTCCAAAGAACATATATGCCCCCTGAAGGAACTGGAGGAAATTTTCAGGCTTCTTTCCTTTGATCCTCTCATCATTATTCCTCTGCCCTGTTGCTCCATTCCAGGCATTCTTTAATCCTGAGTCTCTTTTAAAAATATTTTAATACCTGCATTTCATTATAATTGGTTTCCTTTGTCATTTTATGTATTTTTAAAAAATGTATTTCAAAACATTATTCTGAGAAAGGGGTAAGTTTCTTCACACTGTCAGAGGGGTCCATTAACACAAAAAATGTTATCCCATGCTTTATACTGATGAACCTAGTTGATCTACATGGGTCAGGTATTTTTGGCAGTTGTGGATGTTGATACCCAGAAAGAATAGGTGACTTTTTTTCCTTTATTTCACTAATCTTTTTTTCTTTAAAATTTTTTTCTTTTCTATTAAGAAACATCAAAAAACATTTTAATGTACAAAGAATATGGAAGTATTCTATGTGAAATAATTTGTTTTTAGTGTATTTTAAATTTAGCAGGGTAGTAACAGCATTGCACTGCTTGTGTTCCTTTGGAAACTTTTTGTTTTCTGTATATTTAAAAAATATTTGATGTTTTTCTTTATCCCTCCCACCCCCATTTTTATCAGTATCTTTCAGACTCATACTTTGTTTCCCCTTGTAACAGAAAAGTAGAGGTTAACTGACTTGTCTAAGGTTTATGGGATGTCTCAAAAGTCTTAGTGCAGTAGACTTTGGGACACCCTGAATTACCTGTTAGTGGCAGAACTGGGACTAGGAGGTTTGGGAGGTGACTCTAGGCCTATTCCATTCTATGCTGCATAGATTCTCATTTCCTTTTATCAAAAATAGAAAGGAAGACCCCATATGCCCCACAATCTTTGTAGTAGCAAAGAACTGGAAATAAAGATAATTATTGATTGGACACTGGCTAAACAAATTATGCTCCATCAGTTCTTAAGCATTTTGGCTTCAAGATCCCTTTTATGTGCTTAAAAATTATTGAGGATTGTAAGGACGTAAGATCTATTCAAAGGAACAGTCTGCCCTGATTTTGCCAGTTGTAGGATAGCAGACCTTCTGAAAGAATACTGACATACTGAAGAAAGAGGGGCCCACTCTAGCTTGGTTATTAATAGGTTTTATTAGGATTAATTGGGGACATTTACTCACAAGAGGCCGGTTTTTCTGGGTGGCAGCAGGACTAAATGGTAGATCCCCACACCAACCCTAGGTCAGTCCAGGTATTATGTAGAAATAGAACAAAGAAGGCATAGTGCTGGGGATGGCCCATGGTCATGTGCAAATTCTCCCATGGGATAGTTGGAACTTCTTTTGTTGTTCACATTTACTCAAGGTAGTTTACATTCTCTGTGTGTAGGTCACGTTTCCACCATATATTATGTTCCCGGTGACCTACTCATACAGTCTTCATGGTAGTATCTTCTGTAAGGTTCCCTGAGTGGTACATAAGTGATTTGGTTGTGTGTGGGGAGCAGAGGAGCTCAGGATTGGAGACACAATTCATAACAATGATATAAGTAGGGAAACAACATAACCTATAAGAGGATTACAGTTGTAATGTTCTTCTGTCTCACCCCAAGGGACACGAAGGAAGAATCAGTGGCATTTGGTGATTAGTGTGAGAACTGGATTTCTGAACTTAACTTATTATAAGCTAGTTAAATTTTTGAACTAAGTTGAGAGACAAAGAAACATGGCTTGGGCAATTTTATAATACATTGGGGGTGATACAGAATAAAATCACTTAAAATGGAATCAGAATCATTTGATTTTCTCAATTTTCCCCTTTTGTCAATGGGAGATCTGTGACAATTTTCCCTGACTGGTCAGTGTAAGAGCAATAAGATTGATTATTGCCACAGCAAGAACATCTAAAGCCATGGACTAATTTAGAGGGGGAATTCACACGACACCAAGATAACATAAAATTAAGGATATAGACATAGTGGAACAAAAAGACAAAGTAATACAATAATCACCATTAATAGTAACATCAAATCTAATGTCCGTTTAGTCAGCACATTTCCTCTTGGATCTCAGATGTCCCATGTAATTGGTCTCTAGAAACATCTGGTCTTAGACATTCTGGGATAGTTCTCCTCTTTAGTAGAATTGCTTCTATGGTTCCAAATTATTTCTAAAAACAACTTAGATGGTCCTGTTAAAATCTCTTACAAAACAGACCTCAATACAAGTTAGTACAGCCTCTCAAATTTTACCTCTCCAGTAACTAGTACATGTGGTAAAAATTAGCTCAAACTTTTGTGGTTTGATCTTATTAATGGTAGAATCACAAGGACATCACATTAGGAACCCATAATTCATTTGAAACTTAAGAGAATTTAAGTTTTTACATATTCCACTAGAATCATTTACATTTGACATACCTTGTGATCTTATTTCTTTCTCAAAGTTTTTCCACTCCAATTAATTCCAGTTTCTTTAGGAGGATCAGATTGCTATTAAAGATGTAACCCTATATATGAAGACATAGGTAACAATACTCTTTGCAGGTAGAGGCTCTCTGCTCTGTTTAATGGTTATACACATGAATTTACTTAAAAGAGACTGACTTTACTCCAATTATAACAAGATTTGGGATAGGATATATAGATACACTAAGTAATTAATTCCCAATTGTATGTCAGATGAGTTGTAATAAAACATGTTCAGTTGTTAACCATGTTCAAATGGAATAGATGTTAGACATCAACTATTGCTCTAAGATGACTGATTGCAATGAAAGTCTATTTCTTAAAACAAAACAGAAGAGGGTTTTTACCTTAACCTCATAAATGAATAGATTCGCATCTTTGTTTCATAAGGTTTTTTTTTTTTTAACCTTTGTCCTGTTGTTACCATAGCATTCTGAAAGAATGAGATACTTTAGGGACTTAATCTTATATGTGACTATGTAACTATAGCAGGCAGATGACAAGCCCAAGTACTAATTTACTTAGTTGTTTGGGATGTGGAATGACTACACATTTAGTTTGAAAACATTAAGATCTTATATAATTGCATTGTGCTCATTATCTTTTACTGATCACCTGCTCTGGTTATAGAAATTTGCTATAAAAAGAAAAAGCAAGGACATGATTATAACGGCATTAAAACTGATCCTTCAGGCCTAAGGTCACAGAATGACTCAACACATGTATATCAGGATAAAGCAGGCCTGCACAACATATAACCCATGGGCCACTTGTGGTCTGCCAAAGGATTTTGGGCGGCCCACAAAAAAAAATGTGGAGGATGTAAAAGAAAGTAAAGATGAAATGGTTGCTTTGTTTGTGCCCTGCTGAACCCACCTTCCACTAGTCACTATTGTGCCTGTCATGTAGCTTGGTGGGTGGGTTGCCACTGCACACCTTCTCCTGTTTGTTATGTGACCTGCATCAGCCAACCATCATTAGTCTGTCTCTAGTCTGAGAGGAGCAAGAGTCATATATTTGTGCTGTGTTTTCAGTTGTTACTGACATCGAACAAGGACAAGTGAGTGCAGCCACGCGCAAACGTCGCTGACGCCCCCTATGTGATGAGCAGCAGCAATGCGAGGGCTTCTTCCGCTCCCTCACTGTGCCGCCCTCCAAGTTACATGAGTGTCTGGCACTCTCTCCAATTGGGTCAGACACTTGGTTCAGTATTTGTATATGAGCAATTGCTGTGGAGATCTTTTGGTTCTAACATTAAAGTTTTTGGGGGTGACTTTGTAAAATGAATGATAAAAAGAAACATAATCAAATCAGAACCTAGAGTGTTTAATCTGTAGTGGACAAATAAATACTTGTTTGCTTACATGAGAGACAAAATATTGTGCCTTGTTTGCCAAGAAATAATAGCCGTTCCAAAGGAATACAATCTTTGTCACCATTTTGAGTCAAAACATCCTGACTTAAGCAAATTGGACACCAATGAAAAACAAAGTGTCCAAATTGTTGAAAAATCTCATTGTGGAACAATGGCTTTTTAAGAAAATAAACTCAGAAAATGAAGCAGCTACTAAGATTAGTTTTCAGATTTCTAAAGAAATTGATTTCAAACATGATTCAGGAGTACGATGGACTGATTGCTGACAAGAAGTGTAATATGTCCCATTAACTAAATGTAAACAATAAAAAAAACCTGAAAAATGTATTAAAACTTGTACTGTTTAGCAAAGTAATTTTTTAAAACATTAATGTGATTTCATGATAAATAAAAACCTTAATAAGTGTAGTTATATTAACTGAAGTTTCCATTTTTAAAAATGTTTATTTGCAAAATAATTTAATCATTAATTTTACCTTCACTTGGAAAGTGAGCAGCTAAAAACCCATCTGTGGTCCAAAGAAGTTTAGCTTATTTTAATTTTTGCCTTTACCTACTGCCAAGTTGCGCAGGTTTGGGATAAAGCATGCTTAACTCTGTTTGATTTCAAGTAAGAGTCACAGTTGGTCCCCAGTTATGCAGAAACAATTCAGCTTCATAGCCAGACGCAGGATAACCAGGTGGGAAACATTCTTGTTCAGATGGAAGTAGCACAATGGGGAAACTGAGTCAAGGATCCTACCAATCTGGCAGGATTTTTCCCAAGCTATTACAGCCCTGTCTGTATGGGAGTTCTCAGGAGGGCTCAGGCTTGCTGCTCCTGCTCTCTTAAATGAGCTCTTTTTGTAGGGAGGAAGCAGGACAGTTCTTAAATTTCAGATTGAATGTAATCTATAACAAAAATGGGCTAGAAGTCTCATATAATTTACAGCAAAATTTCCAATTTCAGACACAAATTTAAAAAGTTATTTTTAAATTGATCAGTACTTCAGTTTCTAAGACTAAGTATCTAACTAGATGTTCTAATTAAACCCAATTACCTCTTTGTTGTTTCCCAATTCACACAAACCTTTTTTTCTGTGTACTAAAAAGGGCTAATAACATAGTTTCTAAGTGTAAGGCCATGCTAAGGTCATCCCCTCAATCTTTTTTTCCAGATACAGAACACTACCTGCCACAGTTGAGGAACCTCACTTCCTCTGAGTAGCTTGCGATATTTCTCTTGTGGATCACTGACTTGATGATCCCCAAAATGGTATCAAGATTAGTCCCAAGAGATTTTACCTCAAATAGCAAGTTTCACTAATCACAACTTAGAGCTGCATACAGTTATTTTCATTGTCATGATGTTGCAGTAAACAATAAAAATTTACTAGGATTCACACACCCTTGTAAGAGATTTCACTTAACATCCATCATTTGTTTTTTTCTCCTTTAGTTTAGACTCATCCTAGTGTAAAGATCATTATTAGAAATCACTTCTATGTTATAAACAAACTTGTAAATTCTCAGTAACCCAATTCATGGTTTAGGAGTTCCATAATCTCTAACGAACTCTTTTCCCAGGGGTGATAAGATGTATGACCTTGCCTAAACATTGATTTCAAGAAACCTGGCAAGTTTACAAAATAAGGGGAGTCTCCAAGGTTTTTTCTTTGTACCTTTTCACAAATACTAATTACCAAATTTTCCCTTTTTCCCATAATTTTTTCTAGTGTCTGCTGAATCTCATCATCAGTAATAGACCGATCTGGCAGGATTTTCCCCAAGCTATTGCAGCCCTTCTATGTGGGAGTTCTCAGGAGGGCTCAGGCTTGCTGATCCTGCTCCCTTAAATAAGCTTCTCTTTTTGTAAGGAGGAAGCAAGGCAGTTCTTAAAATTCAGATCGAACATAATCTATGACAAAAATGGCTAGGAGTCTCATATAACTTACAGCAAAATTTCCAATTTCAAGACACACCAATTTAAAAAGTTATTTTTAAATTGATCAGTACTTCAGTTTCTAAGATTGCCTAAGTATCTAACTAGATGTATCAATTAAACCCAGTTACCTTTTTGTTGTTTGCCAATTCACACAAACCTTTTTTTTTTCTGTGTACTAAAAAGGGTTAATAACATAAACAGTTTCTAAGTGTGAGGTATAATTTTTCCCCCCTAAAACTTCACTGGCACTGCTGCCAAACTCATTTATAATCAGTGAGATTACCTCTAGCTGTAAAAAACAAATCTGTCATTCTAGAAGTGGGGCTAGGGAAATGCTCTCAATTCCCTTAAAACAAATTCTAAAGAATGTTAGCTCAGGACTTACTAACATTTATAAAAACATTTAAACCACAATTAGGGATTCACAGAGAATTTAAATTTTAGTGTGTACAATTATAGACTCTGAGAGACACACAAACACAGAGACAGAAAGGAAGACTAACAGCTGTTGAGACAGTGGCCCCCAAATTAAAAGTGACTTCTTGCCTGCATTACTCTCGAATCCTTTGTTCACATTGTCAGTGCCTTTCTTTAACGTACTACCCATTCTCCTCCCATTCTTACTTGCTTACACTCTCTTTCCATATACACATCCCTCCAGTAGACTTTGATTAAAGCCCTTTTAAAACTGTACATGTCTTGTTTTATATTCAGATCTGATACTTACCATATCTCAAATAATCTTCACAGAGTGTTTCTTCCTCCATCTCCTGACCCTCCGACCAAGCGGTCAGAAAGAGAGGGAAGGGGAGAGATAAACCTCTTTGGGCCTCAGTTTCTTCATCTGTAAAATGGGCGTAACAACAGCACTTACCTGCCAGGGTTGTTGTGAGGATCAAATGGGATGATAATCGTAGAGTGCCTGGCACATAATGATCTCTTAATAAATGCCTGTTCCCTTCCTCCACCCCATTCCCACTGGCACTTTATCCCTGCTGCTCTTCTTTCTCCTTACTTTGTTGGCACACTTCCTCTTTTATTTTGGGCACTCACCTTAGTCGTCTTCTTTGTAAAATGGAGGTAATAGGTTCCCTACCTACCTCAAAGCTTTATGACAAGGGTGTAAACATTCAGGCATCCCATGAATGTGATTAAAAATTGCAATTTCAACAATTCAGTAATATTCGTTAAATGCCTACTGTTAATCAACACACATTTATTGATTGCCTGCTAAATGGCAGGCACTATCCTTGGTGATGAGGATACAATGAAAAAAAATGAAACAATCTGTGCCCTCAGAAAGCTTACATTCTATCAGAAGAGACAAAGTGTACACATAGAGCATAAATATAGACAGAGTGGATGGATGCAAGGTAGTTAGATACAAGAGAGAGAAGGAGGGAGGTCACTAACACTTGATGGCAGGAAAGGCTCTCTGTAGCAGGTAGTACTATGGACAAGGCTGGGTATTGGGCATATAAAGATGAATAACAAGTCACTCCCCTTATGGAGCTTATATTTTTACTGGAGAAGTTTACACTATTGAGTCAGTTGTGAAAGTGCTTTGTAAAGTGTTAAGCCATATACAAATACATTTCTATACTTGAAGGATCTGCATTTTCATCAGTGTGGATATTTCCTCCAGGGAAGCAGGTTATAGTAGCTCTGCTGGTGCCTTAAGCTGTGGCCAAAACATTGATTACTTTGCAGCCAAACTGGTGATGAACCCCTTTCATCTTATCTTTAGGTAATACACATACAATCCATCAGTAAACATATGAAGCACTTGGTAGCACCTACTGGGATCTGGCCTCATGCCAGGTTGTTTTTGTTCTTCAATAGTTTTCAGTTGTGTCTGACTTTTTGTGACCCCGTTTGGGGTTTTCTTGGCAAAGATACTGGAATGGTTTGCCATTTCCTTCTCCAGCTCATTTTACAGATAAGGAAACTGAGGGAAACAGGGTTAAGTGACTTGCCCAGGGTCACATAGCTAGTAAATGTCTGAGGCCAGATTTGAACTCAAGAAGAAGAGTCTTCCTGACTTAAGCCCTAGTGCCCTATCCTCTGTGCTACGTCTCCACAAAAGCCCCATGAATGGTTGTATTAACATCTCTGTCTCTTTGGGTGCCCAAGGAAACTTGCTTGACATGGGTTTGGGGAAAGTCTAGATTAAAGTGAGATTAGCAACATGGAGGGTAAAGTGTCACCAAGATTACTTGTGGGAAAGAGAGTTAGGAATCAGCTTGATTAGTAGACAACTATTAACAGGGAAGATTTAGGTGTTTTATACATATGTACACACATAAAATACACATACTATATATGTATGTATATATGTATGTACATATGTATGTATATATACATACATACACATATAGATGAATAAAATTACTCAACAGTGAAGAATATCAAGTGCTAGAATGGGTTACTGAGAAAGAAATATCCTTTGGAAGTCTTTAGAGAGAGAGGGCAGATTCTGACCTTCTGGTCATGGCTCAGATATAATTATTGCCAGAATATAGAGGTATAGATTAGGTGACTTCTGTTTGCAAAAATTTGTTTTTTTCAATCATGAAAGATATTTTTCTTCTTCCCTCTTACCAGTTTGGAAGGACAAGCAAAACCCCCTATTACAAACATGTATAGTTAAGCAAAACAAATTTCCATATTTTGTCCATGTCCAAAAAAAAGGTCTCATTCTGTACTCTGAGTCTTGAACCTCTTTATCAGGAGGTAGGTATCTCATTTCATCATGAGTTCTCTGGAATCATGATTGGGCATTTTGCTGATCAGATTGCTTAAGTCTTTCAAAATTGGTTTTGTTTTAAAATATTGTTGTCACTGTATATAAATTGTTCTGGTTCTGCTCACCTTGATTTTTATCGGTTCATACAAATCTTCTTAGGTTTCTCTGAAATCATCTCCTTCATCATTTATTACAGTACAGTAGCATTCCATCACCTTTATATACCATAACTTGTTCAGCCATTACCCAGTTTATGGAGGGAATTTTCAGTTTCCAATTCTTCGCCACCACAAAAAGAGGTGCTATAAATATTTTTGTACATCTTTAGATAAATTTTGCTTTGCTGAGTGTGAATCCCTTTCTTAATCCACCTTTCCTCTCACTCCCCCTTCTCCCTTCTCCCCTTTCTCTCCTATTTCCCTGTTTAGAAAAATGTATTTCTGTACTAACTTCGTGTGTGTATGTGTGTAATCTTCCCTCCTTTGACCAATTCAGATGACAGTGAGTTTCTAGTGTCACTTCTCCCACCCCTTCCTCCTTGTTTGTATAGACTTCTCCTTTCCCACCTAATTATGTGAGATAAATTTTCCCTAAACCGTTTTTTTCCCTCCTTCTCCCTCCCCTTTCCTGCCCTGATATATATTATTTTTCCTTTCCCTCCCAGGCTCTCTAATTAGATTCTCTTCATAACATGTGGTTTAGAAGGGACACATGGATCCTCTACCCATATTAGGATGTAAACAGTATCCTTGCTGAGACCATTATGATTGTTCATTCTGTTTACCTTTTTATGTATCTTTTGACTCCTGTGTTTGTACTTCAAAATTTCTATGCTGATCTGCTCTGTTCATCAAGAATGCTTAAAAGGCTTCTCTTTCATTAAAAGTCCAATCCCCACCCCTGCAGGATTATACTCAGTTTTGCTGGTTAAGTTATTCTTTGTTGTAAACCTATATTCTTTGCCTTCTGAGATGTTGTATTCCAAGTGCTCCATTCTTTTAGAATGGTGCTTGCTAAATTATGTGTGATCCTGGCTGTGTCTCTTTGGTACATGATTTCTTTCTTTCTGGCTGCTTGCAGTATTACCTCTTGACCTGGAAGCTTTGGATTTTGACTATATAGTATTCTTGGAACTTTTCATTTTGATGTTTTTTTGCTCTTTCCTCCCATCCCCCCAGGAGATGACTAGTAAGTCTTATTTCCATTTTGCTTTTCTGGTGGTTTTAAATGATTTGTTCAGTTTTATAATTTTTCTGAAATATGTTTAAGGCATTTTTTTTTTCTTGGTCATGGCTTTCAGGTAGGCCAATGAGTCTTAAATTATCTCTCCTTCAGTCTGTTTTCCAGGTCAGTTGTTTTTGCTCTGATGCTTTTCATTTTCTCCCATTTTTAAGTCTTTTGACTTTGTTTTGGTATTTCTTGTCTCTTGGTGTTATTAGCTTTCATTCGGTCAAGTCTAATCTTTAGGGAGTTCTTTACTTTGGTGAGGTTCTGTACTTTTTGTACTAAACTTAATTCCACTTTTTAATTCTTCCAAGGCTCTCATTTCATTTATTAAAAATTAAAAAAAAACTTTTTAAAACTCTTGCTTCATCTTTTTAAAAAATTCTAGTTGAAATTGTGCCCAAGCTGTGTTTTTCTGTGAGGTTTTCCTTACAGATGTTTTGGAGCCATTTTGTTCTTCTGGGTTTGTCTTGAATGTCTGTCACCATAATAATTTTTTATGGTGGAATTCTCTCCCCTACTCCCATTATTCCAGTCTGTTTCCTGACTTCTTACTTTATATTAGGGCCATACTCTGTGATATATAGGAGGAAATATCTGGGCTCGTCCTGCTACTACTGTCTTGGAGTATTAAATATTTTGTTATTCCAAGAGTTCAGGGACAGCTCAGGCTGAGGACCTGCAAGCTTTCAGTGTGCCTAAAATGCTCTGATTCAGGACAAAGTGATCACTCTTTCTGTGGTCTGAGTTCTCCAAGTTTGAGTTTGAGCCTGAGCTTATGGACTTTGCCCTATTTGGAATTCCAGTAGATTGCTGCCAGATTCAACCATTGTCAGCCCACTGGAAAGCTCTGCTGGTTCAGTGTAATAGGTAAACTAGGTTTCTCTTTGATTCCTGTTCTGGTTATTTTTCCATAAGCTTAAGAATAGGCAGGGAGCTGAGAACTGAGATCCTGCTCTGCTCCTGGAGTTCTGAGCTGTTCAGCTATATTTTGCTTCTGAACTTGTTCCTTGTTTAGTACACAGCCTAGGGCCCATAGCCATGCCTTCCCCTGGAATGCCACACCTAGGCACAGGTCCCCTTCTCAGTGACTCAGAACCTATAGTGAATGATAGAGCTGCCAATTGGTACTTCTTCCTATACTCTACGAGGTTTAGATTCTTCTGGGCTGGATCTGGGAGCATATATCATCATTCCTGTATTTTAAGCTACCATCCAAAAGACCAAATCTCATTGTCATACTCTTCTTAACCAACTATCCCCTTTCCAAATCTGCTTTTCTCTTCTGAAGTCTCTGCTTTTGGCAGCAGCGATGAAAAAAAAAACTGTCTATGAGCATGATGATGATAATAATAATAGATAGCATTTATCTAACGCCTACTATATGCTAAGCACTTTACAAATATGATCTCATTTGAGCCCAAGGTCTTCATTTTCTTGTTCAAGACTTCACAATCTTTAGTCATGCTTTCCAGATTTATTTTTGGCAATATCATTTGTGCTTATGTGAATCACCAAATAGATAGTAGTTGCCTGGTTTGAGGAGTATTGGGAAGCTCTCCATTGCATTTGGGCTATCTCTTCCCCACTGTGGCACCCCACCCCCAAGACGTTAGAAGTCTGTTGACAGTTTTCTCAATATTCCTTATTAGTTACGTATTAATCTTTCTCTGTGGAATAAATGGTAGTGTATCAAAAAATCAGAGTAAAGAACTGTGTTGGTGGTAATTGGCCTAAGCCAGATTCTATAAAACATGGCAAGACCTAGTTTGGAGTAATGACCTGCCTGTCCTCTAACTTGCTGACAGATCTCATTATTCCACCATCAAGGGTAGTATATTCTTTTCTTCAGGGAATTGGTGGGTGGGGGTTGTAGGTATTGAATATCAGGGGAGAGACCTTGACATTTCTTTTTAGCATAAGAGTAAACGCACAGATTGGAGTATTCATTTCTGAGGGTTATAAATAACTTTTTGCATTTTCATTGACACTTAAACACATGGTGATATATCTTGTAAAATAATTAGTTATTTGATTACCTTTGTTTTAGCCTGAAGTAGAAGACAATTGACAAATATAAATACCTTTGAGACTGATGTGCTGCAGTAAACTAACTTTATTTATTACAAAATGGAATTTTATTAATATGAATTGACAGTAATTAATTTGCTAATGTTGATATTGCTAATAATTACATGTAATTCATGAAATATTTATGCTAGAACATTGTGGAAATGATGTAAGTTTCTCTAGTTAGTAATTCTCTGAACATCTCATTAAAGACTTTTTAACTGAGTATATTCTTAGTGTAGTGATTTTGAAACCCATATAAGTATCCTGCTAAGTTCAAACAAAGTTAAATCTAATACTTGGTTTTTTAAACAATGAAAGTATGGACTGTTTCCTCTTCATAATTTATTTTGTCCCTCTTATTCACAGTAAAAGATTGTAATTAGAGATAAGCAAAACTGAATCTGGCTAATGTGATCAGTGAGATGTAGTATCTCTCAATATGGAGGCCTGTGCACACAACTGTTAATTAAGCTTTATTTTGTTGGCTTTTCTTTAAAAACAATACCCTTCTCTCTCTCCCTTCTGCCAGTTGCTGATTAATAACTATAGACCTAACCAGGAAAAAGGTCATATGTCTCTAGATTATGTGGATAATGTAGAAATTTTTAATTTCTTCCACAACACCCCAAATCTTTTGCTTGGGCTACTTTTACGAAGTGCTGTGGGCCTGCTCAGAGAAATATGTGGATGAGAAAACCTGATTAATTTAAGTTATTTTTATTAAGTACCTACCATGTACCTACCATTTTTATTAAGTACCTACCACTTTTATTAAGTACCTACCATGTACACAGCACCATTAAGTACCTACCATTTTTATTAAGTACCTACCACTTTTATTAAGTACCTGCCATGTACACAGCACTATTCTAATGGCTGGAGTAAACACAAATATTTCTCTTGAGTCTGTTATCTGATAGGAAGACAGAAACAAATAATTATAATATGTAGAATATAGTAAATGGTTGAGTGAAAGTTCAAAGGTGAGAGAGATTACTTTCATCCAGGACAGTAATAAAAATTCTTTTCAATAAAAAGAGTGACCTTTTTAGTAAAGATCTCCAGCTTTTTTTTTAAGGTATGGGGGAGAGAGCATAGATTACTGAACACTAGTGTCTAGCAGGTCCAATCCAATCCATCAAACCCTTGTTAACTACCTCCTTGAGCAAGGCACTGTGCTAGGTACTGTGGGTGTACAGAAGGAAAACTCAATTCATTCTTTGCCCTCAAGGCTCATGCATTCTACTAGGACTAGTATAGATTTAGCCATAATCTCTTGTCCAAGGACAAGCCCAGTTAAGACAAGATAGGTTCACCACCAGAAAATTGACTACTGGGTGATGAATTTGGGTTTTTAACTTTTTTTGTTTTGGCTGTAGTAATTTATAAAGACCCTTTTCTGAGGCACTAGAAAGGTTTGTGATTTGAGTCAGCGGAGGGAGGATTCATACTAATGAAGCTGTGCATCTTTTAGGCTGAAGTAGGTAGAGGAACCAGAAAGTTCTGGTCTCAATCTATCCTCAAACTACTACTTGCTAAGAAGTCCTATGATTCTATCCAGGAAATGGCCCCACCCACACAACTGCCCTATGAAATTCCAAGTTTTCCTTCTTGGTTCTTCCTAACCTAATCTACCATGTAAGAAAAGTGGAAAATTAAAACCATACAATAACCTAAATCTAACTAAAATGTGGTCATGACAGTGTGCTTGTGTGCCATTAATATGGGGCATGTCTCTGTGTGTACTGTAGACTTTGTGTTGCTATTAGCTGTGCACTTTTAGAACATAATTTGGATTTATATAGTGCTTATAGTAAAAGACTCAGATTTCTCCCCAGTGCAGTGATCTACCTTTTCAATACAAATGTTCATTTATGATGCTATATGATTGTACTCCTAATCTTGTGGGGGAGATGAGCAGTCATCTCTTTGGGCTGAGATTATTTTATTCTGAACCATATTTCATTCAACAAACATTAAGCACTTGCAATGTGCAAAGTACTATGCTAAGCATTGGGAGAGCAAAGACAAAAATGAAATAATCCCTGTTCTCAATGACGTAAGATAATCGTAGAAGGAAGAGAGAAGTAGTAAGTGAGAGGAGAGGGTGCAGGTGGGTCTGGAATACCTTCATGTAGGAGATGGCATCTGAGCTTAACTTTGAGTGAAATAAGGGATTTTTTCAAGTAGCAGAAATGAGAAGGACTGCATTTCAGACAAGGGAGACAGAAATGACATGTTTAGTTCAGGAAACACCCAATGGTCTATTTTGGCTGAAACATATATTATGTGTAAAAGGGAGTAATATAAAATGCCCAGAAAATAAATGGAAGCCAGATTGTGTAGGACTTTCCATGCCAGGTTGAGAAATTTGTATTTTATCCTTTAAGCACCAGGGAGCCACTGAAGTTTTTTGAGCAGGTGAGTAACATGGGCAAATGTGTGTCCGCAATAGTAATTTGATACCTGTGTGGAAGACGGATTGGAGAGAGGAGAGATTGAAATCAGAGAGATCAATTAAGCGTAAGAGGGGATTAGAAACTGAAATAGGGTTGTGGTTGAATGACTAAAGAGAATAACTTCAAGAAATTCTTGAATTAGAAATAGAATTGACAAAACAATACCTGATTGAATATTAAGGGTGGGGAATCAAGGAGACTGTGAACCATGCTGGATGACAGTGAAGATGGTGGTGCTCTTAACAGAAAGATGGTAGTATTGTGGGAGCTGGGCAGAGTTAGTTTTATCTGAGACATGTCAAGGAGGAGAGGCCAATAAGACAGATAGAAGATGTCTAGCAAGCATCTGGCAGCGTGGGATTGGAATTCAGGAGAAAGACTAGGGCTGGATTTATAGATTTGTGAGTCATGTGCAGAGATGAGTTAAAAAGTAAGAAATCCTCGGAGTCAGTGACTTGCAAGTACTTCCCCACCCCTTTTAACCTTTCCCCTACCAGTAATGCACAGGAAACCTTGATGCATTCAGTCTTTCATTCAAAGCAGCAAAGCATTGCTAAGGAAAGAGAAATTCTAAGAGACCTTGAATATAATTTTGCCACTGCTTGGGGTATAATTCCAGCAGAATTCTATTCTTTGTTAAATGAAAATGACAGGCTCAATGATAATGGAAATTTCCATAGGTGGTTGAAGATCTGTACTCATATACTTAATTAATCGGCACTTAATTAATCTTTCCCTCTTTTCTACTCAATATTTGGACAAAATAACATGGTAAAGAGGAAGGGGAAATTATGCAAATAAATGTAATTTATTATGTGAGTACAAACACTGAAATACCTTCTGTTCTCACTTTCTTAATTTTGACTGCATTGTGCGTGTGTACGTGCATGTGTTTGTGTGTGTGTGTGTGTGTGTGTATGTGTGCGTGCGTGCATGTGTGTATCCCATTGGCTAGAGCCCCCAAACAGAAGATATTATAGATCCATCAAAGTATTAAGTGCGTTTGTATGTGTATAACACTATATTCTGTTCTGGTAGCTTCAAGTAATAAGCCATTGTCTTCACGGACAAGAAGCTTAGGGGCTCATAAATGTAGGAAAGGTATAGGTGTGATCAAAATACTTGCCAAAGAGCCATTATTTTAAATTCTGTAATAACACCCTAAATGTTTATAGCCACCTGTATGTTACATGTGACAGAGTGTCATTTAAAATTGCTTCCCACAAATTTATTTATGAAGTCCTGTGGACTGAGGGAAATCTTTATAGTGGCTTAGCTACAGACGTGACAGGGCAATTCATAGCTTAAATGAGTATATATTCTAAGAGGTATCAGAGAAGGATAGCATTGGACAAGGCCAAGAACATGATTCTCTACATTACACTGAAATAGTAAAAATATAGCAAGTGTTTTTTCTTTGGCTAAAACATACCAGATACAGTGAAACAATTGTGAAACATGAGATTCTAACCATTCTCATCCTTTCGATGATGTTCTTCCTCATCTCCCCTCCCTCCACCCCCAGGTGGTAGTGACCATCTGTCCTTGGGCAATGCATAGTATTTTCTCTTTTGTAGTTATCATGTCTTATTTGGAACATCATTCATATATCTCTCAACTTTGGTTTCAGATATATTAGGGCTTCAATGTGAACATATTTCATATTAAATAATTTCTCTCAGCTCCCTATCAACTTTTGTTGATTTCTTTTGTTTTTATGTAGCCTACATTTCCATATGTATTCTTCCCTCCTCCCCCTCCCACGGAGCCATCCTCTATAATAAAGAATTCAAAAAAAGGGAAAAAATTCTCCAAACTAACTAGCATGTCACAAAAAGCTAATATTTTATGTAGTGTTCCATACCCATAGGCTCCCAGCTCTACAAAGAAGCTGGGATAGGTGCATTCTCCTATTTCTTCTTTGGGACCAATCTCAGTCATAATTTTGCAGCATTTGTGGCACAGTAGATTGTTGGGCCTGGAGTCAGGAAGATGAGTTCAAAAATGGCCTCAGACACTCACTAGCTATGTGACACTGGGCAAGTCACTTAAACTCTGCCTTAATCCACTGGAGAAGGAAATGGCAACCCACTCTAGAATCTCTATCAAGAAAACGCCATGGACAGCGTGGTCCATGGGGTCATGAAGAGTTGGGCACAACTGCACAACAAGGAGTCATTGTTTATGTTGTTTTTCATTTTCTGCTTACTTTACTTTGTATCAGTTCAGATAAGTTTTTCTGTGCTTCTCCATATTCATCATATTAATTTTCTTACAGCATAATAATATTCAGTTATATTACCTACCACAATTTAGCCATTCCCCTATTAATGAGCATTTACTTTGTTTCCATATCTTCCCTACTACAAAAAAGGCTGTTTTAAATATTTTGGTGTATTTTGGACTTTTCTTTTTGTTGCTGACCTCCTTGTGGTGTGTACCTAGTTGTAGAATCTCTTTTTAAAGGTTATGGGTAGTTTACTCCAGAATGGCTGGATGAACCAACAATGCATTACTGTGCCTGTCTATAGCCTCTCCAACATTGATTATTCCAATCTTTTGTCATATTTTCTGATTTTTCTAGGGGTGAGATGTATCTCACAGTTGTTTTGATACAAATATCTCTTATTATTAGTGATTTGAAACAGTCTTTCATATGGTTAGTAATTTGTAATTATTCTTTTGAGAACTCTTTGTGAATATTCTTTGGTTACTTATCTGGTGGAGAGTGATTTTTGGACTTTATGTGTTTCTCTTAGTTATCTTTCTGCCTTGGATGTCAGACTACTGTCAGAGATATTTGATACAAAGATTTGTTTTCCTTCCTTGAATTTCAAATTCTGGTCAATCTCAAACTCTGGTCCACATTTTCAGTAGCCAATGAATGAACATGACTCAGGCAAAAGACAATTACAGAGTAAAACATTTAATCAGTTCAAAAATTAGAAGTAAAGTAACAGGGAAACACATTCTTGAGCAGGTACAATCTCCTCCTTTTCTCCTTCCTAGACACTGTGAGAAACAAGTGCCTACAACAGTCATGCCCCAGTTTGGGAAGGGGTTTTAACCTTTATTGCAGTCAGTTGTAAAGTTGGTGATAGAAATTTCTGTTGCCTTGGTGCCTTTTCTGCTGTGGCTTGTTTTTCTATTCTTAGCAACTAGCTACTTAAGATCCAAGTCAAAGCCCTTCCTATGCCTAAGACCTCAGATCTTTCCATGGGGTCTTGGTCAAAACAGAAGGTTTTTTTCCCTCTCTGTCTTCCACTGTACTTAATCTGTTTTTCATGCACATCAGGACATCTGTGTCACTGCCAGATTTTTTTTTGGCACCAGATAATGCCATTTCTCTTTATATGATCTTAGGTTCTTGGGGTCTGGGCCACCCAGAAGAACCTCTTAAAAATATCTTCCCAGAAATATCACACTACTCAGAATCTACTCCTACATAACACCTTGAAAATTGATATCCTTTCAGTTCCAAACATGCCCAGTACCCATTGCACTTACTCTTCTACATGTACTGGAGTTGTGTAGGGATTGTATCTCTCTAATAGATTGCTAGCTCTTTGAGAGTATGATGAGTCATTGGTTTTTATACCTCTTTGTTCCTCCCCTCTATGTACCCCCTTGCCCATCACAGCTCTCTTCCCATAGTAGGTTCTTAACATTGACTGGAATGCATGGACAGTGTGATAAAGAACAGGATGAAATCGGTGACTAAAGATGGGGTGCTTTTTGTATTAAGACTAAAACTGAAGAAGCTACTATCAAAACTTTAGCATGATGGTAAATCTTATGGCAAAGTGGAAGAAGACAATGCTGAATTTTAGAGCCACCCCCCTCAAAATGATATCTTTATGGAATCAAAAAAAAGCATTACAATTGACAAGGCTAAATTAACCTAAAAGCTCTCAGCAGGAGAGTCATCTAGATAAAAGGCAAACTGTCTTACAAATAGAACATGGGTCTCCAAACTTATCTCAGAGTTGAAAAAAAATGTTCCAGGTTCTTTAATAGAGCCAAATTTGACCCAATAGCTCCCAAGTACACTCTGGCTCCAAGAATCCCCTGGAGGTAAGTGCAGGGGGGGAAGGGCCAATTTTTTAATTTGCAGAAAATTGCTGCTTCCCCAACTGTGAATGGTTGAAAGGCAGGCAGAGAGCTAATAGAGTCTCAGGGATAGGAGGCCTTCCTAGACAAGGACAACTGTGTATCATTGACAAACTGGAACACTAGGCTGTTTTTACCAGTGGGATCTAGACCTGAAACAGCAACAGAAGAGAAGCAGGATACTGGACTAGAGAATGTATCCTTATACCCTTTTCTGAGACTTCCAGCCTCAAAGAGGGAGTCAGTGAATCATGATGCAGAATATGACCCGAGTTCAAAACTTATTCTGCCACTTACTAAATATGTGACTTTGGTCAAGTGCCTGACCCCACCAGGTCTTCATTTTCTCATCTGTAAAATAAGGGAATTGGACTAGCTATCCCACCCAGCTGTAGATCTGTGCAGATGCTATGACAAAAAGACACCAAAATAATCAGTAGATATTTGCTGAACACCTAATATTCATTAATTCCCTTATTCAAAAATATTTATAAAACACCAGCTATTAAAATAACTCACACATTTGTATTTTGATTTAAAATTTACAAGGTTCTTTATTTGCAACAACTCTGTGGGGAGAGATTGCACAAGTGTTATTATTTCTGCTTTATAATTCAGAAAATTGAAGCTTGTAGAGATTAAATATCTTGCCTAGTCATACAACTAGTTAAGTGTCCAACCCTGGTGTCTGAAACCCAGTTTTCTGTCTGCACATCTAATGTTATTTCCACTATGCAGTACCATACGTTGTTTCCTGTGTGCAAGGACCCAGTCTGGAGAGCTATGGGAGTTGCAAAGAAAAACAGACCTTGCCCTCACATAGCTTCCAGTTGAGTAAGGAAAATAAAATATGTACACAGATACAAGTTCATACAAGGTACTATAGAAGTTCAGAGGAAAGAGATCATTCCTGGCTGGGATAATCAGGGGAAAAAATGGAAATGAAATAATTTGAGCCAGGCCCAGAGCAATGGATGAAAGGGAGTGGCATAACCAGAGGTTTGCTTGTAAAAAAGAAGATTCAGCAAAACAGTCCAAGTTGACTGAAAAGTAAAGTGTACAAAGGGAGGGAATATAGTGGCTAAAGCTAAGAAAAAATATTGGTTAGGGTCAAATTGTGGATGATGTTGGATGCTAGACTAAGAAATTTGGATTTTATTCTGGTTAATAGAAGCCATATATTTTTAATTTCTTTTGGTAGAGCAGTGACATAATAGAGTTATGCGTTAAGACTATTTTTCTGGCAACAGTATACAGAATGAATTAGAGTTGGAAGAGACTGGAAACAGTGAGGTCAGTTAGGAGACAACAGTAATCCAGCCAAGAGGTAACCAAAGCCCAGTTATAGTAAGAATGGAAAGTAGGGGGCAGTTATGAAAGCCACTATGAAAGAACATTCACAAAACTTGGTGGCTGATTGGAATGAAGGAAAAGAAAGATTAAAAAAAATTTAATTTTCAGCCCGATGGACTGGGAAGATGGTGGTTCCATTAACTTAAAGAGGAACTTTAGCAACCTAGCCACCAATAGCACTGCTCACAAATTGCACTTAAAAATAGATTTCTTAATGCACTGGACATTCAGAAAGTCAGATAGTGGCACAATCTCTTCTGTTGTCAAGGTGCTTTAATGAGGTTGTTTAGTTAGGGACTTGCAGGATGGGAGTGAGGTATTGATAAGGAGTACTGGGAAGTATGCTATAAATCATAAAATTTTAGAGTTGGAAGGGACCTCAGAGGCTGACTAATCCAACCTGTACCTGACCAAGAGTCCCTTCCACAATAAATGACAATCTGTCTAGTCTTTGCTCAGAAACCTCCAGTGAGAGAAAACTTGCTATCCCCTGAGGGTACTTATTCCTATTCTGCAGAACTCTAAGCTTAAATCTGCTTTTCTGCAACTTCCATACTCTGTTTCTGGGGCCAAGAATGAGAAAACTATTTCTTCTCTAGACTAAATACACCAAATCCCTATGCAGCATAATTTTGAGGCCCTTTTTCATTCTGGTACCTGTATACACTCTCTAGCTTATCAGTGTCCTTCTAAAATATGCTTAGAAACTGAGCACAAAACCATGAAACTGAACAGGGCAGAGTATCACTTTGATAGTCCTGGAAACTCTGTCTCCTGACTCCTGCCCAAGAATGCCTTTTCTTGGCTCGAAGTCCACAAAAACCATTGTGACTCACCCCAAGTGCCACCTCCCTCCTACAAAAGACCTTTCCTGATTTTCCTAATTGTTAGTGTCTCTAGATCCCCGTGTTACTTTTTTATTTATTTTGTATATAGTTTGCATTTAATTAGCTGTGTGTGTGTTATTTTCCTCTTGGAAAATGTAAGCTCCTTTAAGGTAAGAACTGTTTAATTTTTGTCTATCTCTCTTGCCTATTGTGTGTGGCAATAGGTGGGTTAAATAAAGGCTTGTTGAATTTTTTTTAACTCAAAATTTTATCTGACTCCCTTAAGCTTGTACTTGAGAAGGCTAATTTCTTTTTTAACCAAGGTATAATACTTTAAATTTGTCCCTGCTGAATTTAATTAATAGGATTCAGTCCCACTTTCTAGCCTGTAGAGATCTTTCTGGGATCCTATCATTCTACCTGTTTCTTCTAGCTTTGGGTCAGCAGGAAAATGGAGAAGTGTGTTACCTATACCTTTATCTCAGTTGTCAGTAAGAATCTTCAACCTTCAAGGCTGTGCACAGATCCCTGGGGTTCTCCACCAGATACCCCTTTCCAAGATTCTAATCTATCTTTTGGTCCACCCACAAAGATGACAACTCACATCTCTCCACCTTTTCCACAAGGAAAGCAGAGGAGACTTTGCCAAATGTTTTTCTAAAATCAGATAAACTATATTCACAGTGTACCCCTATTTTCACAGTCTAGTACAGTAGTACTCTCAGAAAAAAGACAGGTGTTTTCTTTGGACTTGACCTGATCTTGGTGAAGCTATATGAATTCTTTGTGACTCAGGTCTCCCCCCACCCTCTCTCTCCTGCCCGCCTCTTTTTGGATGTTCACTAACCAGCTCTTTTTAATAGTGCGTTCTACAATTGGGCCAGCAGTCAATTTCTATTTCTTTAGCCTAAAACATGTAGACTTTTACCTCCTTTCCTTTCCTGGGAATGAGAACATTTGCTCTTATACAGGGTAGCAGCTTTACTGCTACAGACAGTAGGTCAGCAATCAGATCTTTCTATACATTGAAATGTAGTTAATTTGTACCTGGTGGCTTAAACTGATGAAGGGCAACGAAGCACTGTTGCTGTGTATCTTGAATCTCATCTCCATGCCCCCCATTTTTTCTTCCATCTGTCCTGATTCCAAAGACTATTCTCCTTGGGAGAATAAACAGAAGTAAGATAAGAGATGAGACTCTTTGTCTTTAGCCTCCATTATTGTCCTTTTCACCCTGACTAATGTTTCTGTCCCTTCATCTCCTGTTTTATAGCTTAAACAAACAAGCAAACAAACCCTTTTAGTTGTACTTAATACTATTTGCCAGCCTCAGCTCATTCTGAACTTTGGCACTCCTTATACAATTATTTATAGAATTTTGTCACATTTATGTTTTTGTTTATTGTTACTTGTCCTTGTTTCCATTTTCTGTACATGTCTTTTAAAAACCTAAGTTGGTTGAGTTCCATAGGTATCCATTTAAAATTTGAGCAACATTTCAGGGGATCATAGATTTAGATTTGGAAGTGAACTTGGAGACTATTTAGTCCAACCTCCTCATTTTACAGATGAAAAAATTGAGGCATATCGAGGTTAAATGACTTGGTCATACAGCTACGTAAGTGTCTGGAATGAGATTTGAACCTAAGGATCAGTGACTCCAAGTCCAGTGCCTTATCCATTACCCCTCTGCTGCTGCTCAGAAACAGTTTTAAATTAAGTTTAGCCTGACCTCATGACCCTTGTCCACTTCTGAGTTCTAAGCCCCTAAGTGTACTAGGTCAGGAAATTCATGAATGGGGTTGTGACATCACGTCCATTCTATATCTCTTCCAAGTATAATTCCCTGGCCCATTATGCTGTTAGCGTGCTTCCAAGCTTAGCCAAGCTTCCAAGAGATGCTATTGTAGCAATGTCTAAGACAGTGGTGTAGTGAGAGCTACAATACAAAAGCCATATGTCGCAGACACCATAGGAGAAAAGAAACCTATAACAAGGTGAGGACCCTTGTACTGTAGATTCAAATACTGACTGCGCTGTTATTCCCTCCTCTCCCAGGCTCTTTCAGAGGTAGATGATGCACAAAGAAGCCTGAGGAGCACAATTCCAAAAGAGGCCAGAGGCAAACAAAGCAGACACATTTTCTGTTATTAAGACACAAAATCCTTACATTTAATTAAAACTTACCATGGCAACCACCAAAATACAGGGCAAGGAGGCTGCAACTTCTGAGATAAAAAGATCTTGTGAGGAGGGAGACTCCACCACTAAGGGGCAATGTCAACTTTCTTTGATTTTCTTTTCTTATCTTCAATTTTAAAAGAATTATCACTCTACTTAAATTTTTTTAAAGGTTTGTCTTTATCGGGGCTTTTAGTCTAAAGTAAATATAAAAATTGCTAAGTTCTTATAGTCAGCCATATACTATAAATCAGTCCTGCATAAACTTTTCTTTCTCATTCTTTCTAGTCATGTTCTGTGCCTAGAAATGTGTGCCCAATTTCAGGCCAACACAGCTGAAGCGATGTCCTTTTCCAGGATATCACATGCATCTAAGTTTTTGATGTGGGATTTCTGCTTAATTTGCAACTATAACTGGATAACTGAATTGGTTAGAATATGATGCCAGTGGTGCCAATTTTGTAGGCTGTTAGTCTCAATGCTTATACCTTGGGCATTCATAGGATTAGGATCTTTATCAACTCTTGCTATTTATCCCAAGGAGTATTAGATAGGAAAGTGGAGGAGACTCAGGGGAAACTGGGCAGTATAGTAAAAAGAGCATTGGAGTTGGAGTCAGGAAGACCTAAATTTGAAGCTAGCTTCATATCCTTACTAACTCTGTGACCTTAAGCAAGTCATTGGACCTCAGTTTTCTCATCTCTAGAATAAGGGGGTTAGACTCAGTTGTTTCCAAGTTTCCTTACAGCTCTAAACTTACGGTTCTGTGAAGCCTATCCCCATTCAAACCTGTCAAAGGCATGTTTCACTGATGCCTTTCACTAGTGCCATATACCAGAGCATTCTTATTACTTCAAAGCTAAACCAGGTGAATGGAACCAAATAAGGAGACAGTTGAAATTATGCTAATATATTTCAAATGATTCAAAACTTTATTGATAGAGGTACACCCTCCCGTGGGGTACCATTCACATCTTGGAGTAAACCATTTTTTATGAGTTTCTGGGACAATAACATTGGTTACAGTAGTCAAACTTCTTTTGATGAAGTTTTCCACATTTGGTCCCTAGAGGAGAGAGACACACTGTCTTGTTGCTGATCTCATACTTGAAATCTTTCCAGCTTGGTTAGACCTACCAGAATTTGAGCTCTACCAGTATAACTTCCAAGGGTACCGCTACACCACAGTGAAGCCTTGGAGCAGGATTTTAGGGGAAGTGCGGAAGTTATTTTCTTCCCTTACCTTTAAAAAAAAATTAATTCTGGATTTAACAAGCTCCAAATAAAACAGACATTCCATCTACATAGAACGTAAAAAGAAGACGATATATGAAATTGCTATGTATAATATAAGCTTGTTTTTTTTTCACGTGTGTAAGTTCAACCTGTAACTTTCAAAGCTATCCACCTTATTTTTGCTTCCTTCTGTTCTCTGCATTAAAAAAAATGCCCCAGTTACTCTTTTTTCCCTTTTTTAATTGTTACTCTGTTACTTTTGTGCCATACCCCACCTCAATCCTCCTCTGTTGGGAAAAGAAAAACAGCCCTTGCAACAAATATGCACAGTGAAGCAAAATAGTTTCTCACGCTATGTCTGAAAATGTTAATCCATGTCTTATTCTGTATCTCCAGCCAATAGTCTCCCTGTCGAGGGGTGTGTAGCATATTTTATCATTAGTCCTCTGTTGGTCACTGCATCAATCAGAGTTCTCAAAGTCTTTTAAATTTGTTTTTTTTTAAAAATAGTGTTTTATATAAATTGTTCTGATTCTATTTACTTCTCTTAGTTCATAGAGGTCTTCCCACCATTCCCTGAAACCATCCATTTCATTTTTTTAAGGTACAATAATATTCTATTATATGAGCACCCACTTAGTTTTCAGTCCTGGTTACTACAAAAGAGCTGTTATATATACACACACACATAAGTCTTCCATCTTTGGGATTTCTTTGGGATATAGGCCTCATAGCTGGGTCATAGAGTACACACTGTTTGGTGACCTTTTAGACATTGCTTTCCAGAATGACCATCAGACTATTTAATTAGTGAGCCTGTTTCCCATAGCCATTCTAACAATTCTCATTTTTCTATTATTTATTATCTTTGCTAATCAAATAGATGTGAGATGGACCATGAGAGTTACTTTCATTTGCAATTCTCTGATTAATCGTGATTTGGAGCATTTTTTCTTATGACTATTAAAATTTCAAAGGAATTTCTTCCTTTGAAAACTCCTTGTTTATATCTGACCATCTAGCTATTGAGGGCGACTCTTAGTCTTATAAATCTGAATTAATTCCTTATAGATCTTGAACAGAAGACCTTCATCATAGAAATTCATTGCAAAGATTCCTCTTCCCCGCCCAATTTCCTTTTCCCTTCTAATTTTAGCTTCATTTGTTCTGTTTGTGGAAAAGCATTTTAATTTTATGTAATCAAAATTGTCCATTTTAAATTCTTTCATCTTCTTGTTCTCTTATTTGGTCATGAACTCTTTTCCTATCTACAGAGCCCAAAGGTACTTTCTTTCTCATTCCTATTTGGTTGTAATTTAACCCTATATTATTAAGCCATATATCCATTTGGAACTTGTTTTGGTATACAGTTTGAAATGTTGGTCTGTGTCTGATTTCTGCCAGACTACTTTCCAGTTTCCCAAGCATTTTTATTTGAGTGAGCTTCCCACCCCGCCTCCCCGCCCCCCCCCCCCCATGCCCTCACCAGTAACTAGGGTACTTGGATTTATAAAATACTTGCTTCAGTATGTTGTATACCTAGTTTATTTCATTAGTTGATCCATTTTTAAACCAGTATCAAGTCATTTTGGTGATTACCACTTTCTAGTGTAGTTTGGAATTTGGTACTGTTGGCCATTTTCTTTCTCGTTGGAAATTGATTTCTATAAATTTATTATGTCTTCCAAATTCTAGACAGATCCAGAGTTGGCAATGTAGAAAAAGAGATTTTTTTAAAAAAGAGATGTGCCTACTTCAGAGACAGCATCTTTGGTTATGCTGTCCTGCCCAGACTTACTGCGTGACCATGGCCAAGTTGCTTAATCCTCCTGTGCTTTAGTGCTACCATCTTCAAGAAATATTTTTCTTTTGGTCTTCATGATGTAATTTTCACAAGTTGCCAGTTCCTGTTTGCCCTCAAAACTCAGTTTCCTTCTTATACTCAGAGGACTTTTGTATTGACCTCCTATGTCTCAAATTTCCCAAGCCTGATGGCATGCCCTGTAGTAAAAAACTGCCATATCAGAGGTGAAAAGTGTTAGCTGTGTCCAAAATACCCATTTGAAGTTGATTTACTAGGCTAGTAATTGTGAAGTAACATCCAGCTGCCTTATTACCCTAAATTAAATGCATATTAAGGACACTTAAAATTAAGTGTTACAGATGCTTCTTGGTTACATATGAGCTGTCACATGGCAAATAGGGTCAGGAGATGTGGGGGCTATTTATCCTTGGATTTTTCTGACAGTAGGCTATGTGCACAGTCTTTGCCATAAAAGCCACAGATGTGACCACTCTCTGAAGCGAGCTGATGCAGGGGACCGGCTAATTCTTCTTTTATGGTAATGAAAGACATTTTTCGATCCTGGGGAGAGATTGAACTTCAGTTCAAAAAGCTGATGCTCTGGTGCAACGATTAAGTAGGGGCTCTTCAGAGGCTGTAAATGAAGAGGGTTATGTTTTAAGAGCCTGAGGTCCAAATGCATAATGATTTCTTAGGTCATTTAAACATCATGACTTTCCCCGAGGGTTTTTTTTTCTTTTAAAATTTCACACCTTGCCCTAAGGAACCAGAAACTGGATCCAGTTCAAAGAGGATTCTGAAGCACATTGTTCCTTTTTCTGACTCTATGAAAGGAGAAGAATTTAAAAATAAAATAAAGACAGAAGAGAATCACTAATTTAGAGACATGATGCGGTCATGTAGTATCTTAGAATTTCAAAGCAAAAGGGACTTTGTGATTCAGGAAATCCCACCCCTGTCATTTTGCAAAGGAGGAAACTGAGGCTCAGAGAAAGGTCCCACAGTTAGTGGCCACGTCAGAGCATGAGAATGTGAGGCCTTTCTGAAAAGAAATGGGCTGTTCTGTCTCTCCGCCTTCTTTCTCCTCCTTGATGCACACTCCTTCCCATTTTATTTTCCTCCTCATCGCCTCCCTGCAGGCAATGTCAGAACTCTCACTGAGTCATGAAGGCCACATGTCTACATCTGACAGAGTGAGTTTTGGCTACAAAGAAGTCTCTCAGCAAAGTGCTGAGATGTTGAAGAAAATTAGCTCCAGGTGAGTGTTTTCTGTGACTGGACAGGTAGAGGCAACTGTGGTGTAGTGGAAAGGAAAAGAGTAGGCATTGGGTGATCTGAGTCTTGTTGCTGACTAAGTCATAAAGCTTCCTCTGACATCGATGGTCCAGGTCCCCAGAGGGCAGATGACCACTATGCCCTCCTGATGTCTAAAGAGTAACTGAGGAATTGGGATTTCGGAGACTGCTGGGTTCTTCATTAACAGTCAGCTGGTTGACATTAACCTGTCTTTAGAAAAGAATATTGACTGAGGATCTATAGCAAGAAGAATAGTTGGAAAATTTTCCTCCCAATTTGGGGCACACTCTCTCCTTGTACATATAAGGTCCAGGGGAGCTGAAGCTCAAACTTGTGTAGAGATTACAAGTAGTGCAGTTTAGCTTTCCTCCCCACACCCATACCTACTACTCCAACAAAAAATTTAAGAACGCTGAATACTGAACGGAAATCTGAGGAGAAACTATATGATAGCTTTCTAGCTGAAGATCACAAAATCGATGTGCAGGCAAGTGATGAGGGAAGGAGCCATGTAACAGGTGGGCTGGAATCATGTATTTAGCCCCCTAGAGCTCTGAGTCAGGGATGCCCAGAGCTGAACACAGATTTAGTCCCACTTAGTCCCCTGGCCCAAGCCAAAAGTAAAGGTAACTTAGAAGGTTGGCAGTGGTTCAAATCAGGTCGTCCCAGAGCAGATCCAGGAATCAGTCCCTGCCCAGGCCAGCAGGCTGAATGGGGAATACAGACTCAACTCCTAGAGCTCTGAGCTAGGAAGAGGTTGATCACTCAACTTTAGACCTAAGCCAACACTAAAGGGTTTCCCAGAAGGTCCAGGAGAACAGACCCAGTGTCCAGAGCTCTGAGCTAGCCCAGAAGGGTGGTGGTCATCCAGAGCTCAAGGCCAGAGCACAGATTCAGTTCTAGTCCAAGCTAGTAGCTCAGGGTCTAGAGCACAGACTTTGCATAGACTCAGTGTTCAGAGCACTGCTCTGCACAGGACTCTGGACTCTGCACAGGAAAGCAGTGTAAAGTTGTCTCCCTGGGTGGAATAGTTTACCTGTCAGATCTGTGGATAAGGGAAGGATCTATGACCAAACAAGAGATAGAGAACATTGTGGGATATAAAATGAATAATTTTGGTTACATTAAATTAAAAAGGTTTTGCACAAACAAAACCAATGCAGCCACAATTAGAAGGAAGTCAGAAAAGTGAGGGAAAAAAATTACAGCATGTTTCTCTGATAAAGGCCTCATTTTTCAAATATATAGAGAATGGAGTCAAATTTAGAATAAAAATCACTCCCCAATTGATAAATGGTCAAAGGATATGAACAGGGAGTTTTCAGATGAAGAAATCAAAGCTATCTCTAGTCATGAAAGAATGCTCTAAATCACCAATGATTAGAGAGATGCAAATTAAAACAACTCTAAGGTACTGCCTCAGACCTGTCAGATTGGCTAATATGGCAGAAAAGGGAAATGAAAAATGTTGGAGAGGATGTGGGAAAATTGGGACACTAATACACTGTTAGTGGAGTTATGAATTGATTCAGGCATTCTGGAGAGCAATTTGGAACTATGCCCAAAGAGCTATTAAACTTTGACCCAGCAATACCACTACTAGGGCTGTATCCCAAAGAGATCATAAAAAAGGGGAGAGGACTCACATGTACAAAAATATTTATAGCAGCTCTTTTTGTGGTGGCCAAGAATTGGAAATTGAGGGGATGCCCATCAATTGGGGAATGGCTGAACAAGTTGTGGTATATGAGTGTGATAGAATACTATTGTGCTATAGAAAATGATGAGCAGGATGCTTTTGGAAAAAGCTTGGAAAGACTTACATGAACTGATGCAAAGTGAAATGAGCAGAACCAGGAGAACATTGTGCACAGCAACAGCAATATTGTATGATCAATTGTGAATGACTTAGCTATTCTCAGCAATTCAATGATCTAAGACAATTCTGGAGGACTTATGATGGAAAATGCTATCTATCTCCAGAGAAAGGATCGATGGAGTTTGAATGCAGATCAAAGCATATTTTTTAACTTTCTTTTTCCTTTTTTGTCAGTATTTTCTTTCACAACATGACTAATATGGAAATATGCTCTGCATAACTGCACATGTATAACCTATGTCAAATTGCATGCCTTCTTAATGAGGGAGGAGTGAAGGGAGGAAGGGAGAGGATTTGGAACTCAAAATTTTAGGAAATGAATATTAAAAATTGTTTTTTAATGTAATTAGAAAAATCAAAACCAAAATTGTCTCCCAGAGGGACCAGATCACTGTCTCAGTTCCAAAAAAGCTCCTACATAGCCACTAACTTTGGATTCCTCAGAACTAGTGACTGGAAGAATGGCTTAAATAATGAAAAAAAACAAAGGTAAAGAACGTTTGTGAGGCCAAGGTTGCCCAAGAACAAACCCAGAGGAGAGAATAACTCCAAAATCCCTACTAGCAAGGCCTCAAAGAAAAACAGAGCTTATCAGAAGATCAATTAGATTTCCTAGAAAAAAATGATGCAAGAGTTAGAAATGAGTGTTAAATTTTATTATCAATGAAATGAGAGTGATAGAGGAAAGAATTGGGGGAAAATGAGAGCTATGGAAAAGAGACTTGGAAAGAGAATTAACACCTTAGCACAAGAAGTACAAACCTTACCCAAGTAACAGACTCCCTCAAAATAAGAATGACTAAATAGACGTTAATGACTCCATGAAACAATAATAAACATCAAAGCAAAGTAAAAAGATTGAAGAAATAGAAGAAAATATGAGGTATGTCATATAAAAAACAACAGTGGTGGAAAACATTACGGAGAAAAAAATTAAGAATCATTGGTCTACCTGAAAGCTGTGACCAAAAACTGAGCAGGAAATCATGAAAGAAAATTGCCCAGATCTCTTAGAACCAGAGGGCAAAGTGAAAACAGAAAGTATCTACTGATTTCCTCCTGAAAGAAAACCCAGAATGAAAACTCCAAGGAACATCATAGACACAAAAATGCAGAGCTTTCATGCAAAAGAAAAAAAAAAACACTTCAAGCTGCCAGAAAGAATTCAACTACCAAAGAGCCAAAGTTAGGATCACACAAGATTTAGAAGCCACCATGATGATGAAATGGAGAATATGGAATACAATATTCCAAAGGCAAAAGATATAAGCTTATAATAAAGGATAACTTAAGGAGTTTTCATGAAATAAAGGAGTTCCAAGCATTCCTGATCAAAACTGAATAGAAATTATGAAATAAAAATTTGGGAGCAAAGAGAAATATAGATAGGCCCAAAGACAAATGCATAATTGGAAAAAGCTTTATAATGATGAAGTGTTCGCATTCTAATGGGGACAGAAGGATAATACAAGTATCCCTAAAACCTGTAATTTCAGCAGAGATCATAAAAGAAGTCAAATTAGTGGAGGAACTAGGAGGGGTTGTCATATTTTGATATTCTTAAAAGGAGAAAAGGAAGGGAAAATACAATATGGAAGAAAAAAGGAGAAATGGGGGATTTATCTCACATAATCTGGGATGTAAGTAGAAGTCTACAAATGAGGAAGAGATGGGAGGAGCAGGCATCACTTGAACCTCTGAATCAATTCAGAGTGAAGTGAATAGAAAGAGAACAATTTATATCATAACAACATTGTAAAAGTAAACAGTTTTGAACTCAAGAACTCTGGTCAATGCGATGATCAATACTGAGAGGTTGGATAATTTAAAATAACGTCCACCTCCTGACAAAAAGGTGATGGACTAGATATATAGAGTTGAGTCATATTATTGGACATGACCAAAGTGAAAATGTATTTGTTATTGTTGTTGCCAAGATTTGTTTTTCTTTTTTCTAGGATGGGGTGGGGGTGAGAGGAAGAGAGGGCAGATACTTGTTAATTAAAAAATAAAATTTAATATAAGAAAACTAAACAAAATCTTTTAATTATAGTTGCAAAGAGGATCAGTTCTTTATAACTGACTAATATACCAAGAAGAGGGCTTTCAGGATAACCAAAAATAATGGCTTATATACATTATTGACACATAATTTTATGGTTACAAAGTATTTTTGCATTACTTTATTTGAGCCTTAAAATATCTCCCCAAGGTAGGTAGTGATAATATTCCCATTTTTCCAGATAAGATAATTAAGGCTAAGAGTGATTTTTCAGTGTCATAGAGCTAATACCTGTGAGTACGGGGGAAAAGAACCTGTGTTCAAATCCCAGTTCTGTGGCTTATTGCTTGTATAACCTTGGGCAAGTCATAATGTTTTTATGAACCTCAGTTTCCTCACCTATAAAGCAAAGGTGATGGACCAGCTGTGTGCTTGTAAATGTTTAACAGCGCTCAAAAAATGTATACATGACATACTTTAAAGCTTAATCTCCATTATTAACATTTTCTCTTTCACTTTCTTAAGTCTAGACAATCAGTAAAACAATAAATGGAACCCTGATTTATAGTGTTGGTTGATTTTCAGGATATAAATGCTCACACTGAAAATTTAACAATCACCTCTGTCCATTTGAGCTGACTCCACCCCACTCCTAGGTTGCACTAGATGAATTCTAAGATCAAACTAAAACCATGAGGATCACATACGCTGAAGCTTCCTTCACCCTTAGGAGATCCTCCCTTATGTATTTCTGCATCTGTATCTACTCTAGGTGTGTGTTTCTGCTGCCAGCTGAACACATTTTATTCCACTTGGCTGGTGGTTCCAGTGACATGTTTCAAGCGTGATAGAGAGATGGACTTTACCATTTGGTAGAGGCTACTGAGTCTAGACTTTTTCATTGATACATGAATTAATTTTTTTATTTAAAGGCCAAAGGGGCATGATACGTTCTCTCAAGCAATCATGAGATATTTCCTGTATGGTGTCACTCATCTTCATATAATGGCTAAGACCCTGCTTATTTAAGCATTTGCTGTAGAGTTGTAGGAAAATTCCACAACTTCTTTATACTTTTTACTTTATACTTTTACATTTGGGGCCTTCTGAGAGTATATTAATCTAAGCTGGGAGAAAAACTCCTCTTAGATGAATATTTCGTATTTCTTTATATTCTTAATATTTGTATTTTCTTAATGTATGTGCTTTTCTGTCTTTGTATACCACATTTTGTTCACCTGTTCCCTAATCACTGGATATGAGATGGTTCTAATTTTTTTTGTTGGTTTTTTTTTTTTTTACTATTATGAAAAATGCTGCTGGAATTATTTTTTTTTTAAAAAAGACCCCTTCCCTGCCACACTGCTTCCCTTTTCCATCAGTAACTTAATCAGTATATAGATATAATGTTTTCGTAGCTCTTATCACATAGTACCATATTGCTTTTCAAAAGGATTGGAAGAATTCACAGCTCTGACAGTAGTATGATAGTGTCTATATCTCTCCATGGCCCTGTCACAGAGCTTCAGTTATAAAAGCCAATAAATTTCTGATCTCGAGAAAGTATAATTCATAAAAACCAAATGGATTACCCTATTCACAGTTTTGTAATAATAGAATTAAATACAGGACATGATGCAAACATTTTCAAGGCAGAAGACAAATTTAAAGGTGTGTTGGTCATGCTTACCCAGAGTTCTTGGGCTGTAAATTTTAAAGGAATTTTAGGCCACAAATTATAAAATGTTATTACCACAGAATTCCTTAGCATCTCTGTAGGAATTCATGGAGGGGAGGTGGGACAGGAAAGCCTCAAAGAGAATTCTAAAAGGAAGTCACAATCAAACAAACTCTGCATTGATACTAGCAACTTGAAGTTGGACAAGCTTAATAGCAACTCAGAAATGTGACAGCTAAGTAAATATCCAATATTTGTGTTTTATCAGGGCATTATGTTAGGTCAGAATGGCATTTTCTCTCTTTACTTTTTACCTTTCTAGCCTTAGTAGCACATTGAGCCTATGTCTTCAGGAAACAATTCTAATTCATTAATACATTCAACAAAGATTTATAGTGAATGTTTGTTAAGATCATAATAAAAAAGAAAAAAAATTAATAAAGAAAAGACATACACTTGAAAAAACATGCATTGTAAGTATGGGTAGATAAAAAACTAAATAATGCATTATCTTTGCCCTCAAGAAGAGTGTGGTCTAATACATGGAGAGAGGTCATGTACCCAGATAAATATAAAACAAATTAGAATGTAGATACATAAGAGAAAACAGTTCTATGAGATCATAGGAAAGAGAAATCACTTCCATTATCTATTTCATTTACACAACAGTGAGACTATTCTTTCTGATTTTTAGAACCCTTTTGCAGGGTTGTAACTAATGGGCAAGTAGGTGGTACTGTGGATAGAGCACCAGGCGTGAAGGCAGGAAGACTCATCTTCTTGAGTTCAAATTTGGCTTCAGATACTTACTAGCTGTGTGACCCTGGGCAAGTCACTTAACCCTGTTAGCCCCAGTTTGCTCATCCATAAAATGAGCTGGAGAGGGAAATAGCAAACTGCTTCAGTATTTTTGCCAGGAAAACCCCAAATGAGGTCAGTAAGAATTGTATATGACTGAAATGACTGAAAACAACAACTAATGGGCCAGAGTGTCAAATATCTAAAGTTTAATTTGTATTCTTTTCTTTTGTTCAGGAGGTAGAATTGGCCAACGGCAGCCATTCTAAGGAGTATGCACTCATAAATCCCCTGGAAACTTCCAGGGACAATATGTGACTTAGTATTTGGGTGTGTACACCATGGCTGCTTCTGACCATGTGATGACCCAGTGCTGAAAGGACTTGGCATTTTGATATAACATGGTAAACCTGAGTGGCCCCTGGTCTTGATAGCTGCAGGGATAGGCTGCTACATCAGTTTTTTTAAAAAAGACCATATTGGCTGGGTCTTCTTTCAAGCCTAGGTGACATCATGTAACAATCTGAGACTTTCAAGAAGGTCTGGAGAAGAGTTGACCCTTTTTCACTCATCATGGAGACCTTGTCCATGTGGCAGCTAGTGAAATGAGATGCTACTAGAGAAGCTTGCATGGGCCCCTGACTGCCTGTTCCTTTGTGTTTGTTCTCACCTGTTATTAGGTAGTGAGTATGCATCCAGAGATGATTATGTCTATGCTTGAAGTTTACTTTGTGAGTCTGAACAGTTTAAAGTTTTGGGGTCTATTGAGTGACTTTGATTGGTATCAAAGGAAGCTTCTTTATTAGAGAAGACGACAGCTTTCAAGAAGAGGACTGGACCAAGTTTACCAGTTAAACTATTTAGGAATTATTTGGACAGTGCAGAGCTACATTGAAATATAAAATGCTTGATCAGCAGTACTGAAAACTACTTATACTCTGATCAGGTTTAAACATCAGCCTCCCATCACAGTGTAAGAGTAATTACAAATAATAGAATCCTGTTTTAATTTATTCTGTCAATATAAGCCGTGAGGTCTTTTATGTTTCACTTTTCTCTTGTGCAAAGGAGTAAAATACTTATCCCATACCTGATTCATGAGTATGTCTTTTTACTTCCTTCCCCACGCCTTTTTGGGGAAACAATATCCAGGAACCTAAACCTAAGCCTTAAGCAATTTGACCTTGGGACATTGAGGTGGGAGTTTAGCAAGCCAGAGAAGGTGAGAAAAGAGAGCCTAGCACTCCTCCCATTAGAAGGCAGGCTCCTCAAGATGGAAACCAGTTGGATTTCATTCCTGGGTCTAGAGTAGAGGGGACCCTTAGTGGAGAAGGAAGTGGTACAATACTATACCCACTCTGTCCTCTGGGCCCAGACCTGCTTTCTCAAGTTTAGAGTTGATGTTTTTCGAATATAACTTGAATGGAGTTGTCGTCCTTTACTTATGACCCTTTCTTGCGTCAGTAGCACACTAGGCTCATGTCTTTGAGAAATTATTATAATTCACTAATTCTTTTAACAAACATATAAGATTAATGTTAAGATCATAATAAAAAGAAAAAAATAGCCCTCCAATTAATATACTTTTTTTTTAAATAAAAAGAACCATCTATGTTCATTGAGGGAGATGCAAAGATGAAATCTTGCAAAGGGAGATAAATATAATACAAATTAGAATGGATACATATGGGAAACATGAAGCTCTATCAGATCACAGGAAGGAGAAGTCACTTCAATTATCTCGTTTGATTCAACAATGAGAATCTGCCCTACCGATTCCTAAATCCCCTTTGGGGATTGTAACTGATAGGCCAATGCTCCAAATCCTTTACATTTAGCTTGGATTTTTTTTCTCTGAATGCATGATCTGTTGTACCTGACCACAATGAAGCTCATCTGTCTCCTTTGTACGCACTCACCCAGCCTCATGAGATTTCCCCTTAGCTGATTGGCATTTCTTGACCTAGAAGAGCCTAGTTTCTGGCACTAACCTCAAGATTTCACTGTGTATTGGCTCCTTCATATTATTTATCTAGATGTTAAATAAGACCAGTCAGGTCAACAAAACCCACTGTTTAAGCATCAATTTGGAGAAATCCATTTATCCCTCTCTTAAATAAGTTTTCTTTTTATTGATCTTTCATTTTTATGTTCTTCTATACTTCGCAATAAATTTCTCCTTTTCCCCTCAATCCCGTTGTAATAAAGAATAAAATACACTTACCTTTTTTTTTTTAAGTTTTAATATGGATCAAAGTCTTCTGAAGGAAGAAGAAACTGTTTTGGAGAGAGTTTATTTAGTTAGCTGGGTAGGGTAGCAGGGTTGGAAGGTCTAAATTTTCTATATATTATTCCACTTATCAGTTCATGAAATCTTTCTGCTTTGATTTGCCTACTGAATTTACTTAAAAGTAACACTATTTACTTAAAGTGCACATTCCAGCTACAGACTGTGCATCCAGAAGGTGCTCAATAAATATATTAATTGAAGATAATGCTGTGTAGTCCTGGTCAGTAATTAGCACAGGACTACTTCTATTAGGTCAATTAATCCAACTTGGATGGGGTAAAAAAAAAAAAACAACTAGTTCCAAGGGGGAAGGATATAACACTTAATCTTCTCATCTGTGAAACCCTCAGAAGGAAGGTGAAGTACATTATATGGTGATAAGTAGCAGGTTTGCTCTTTATGTAGTATATAAAATTTTCCAGATGGATTGTTGGTTTGACAAGAGACTTAAAGATAATGAACTGAAGGAAAGAAGGAAAACATTGACACAGCCCAGTTAGATAGAAAATATGCAATTTGCTCCATGGGATTGCTTTCCCCAGATGAATCACTCTGGTCTGCACTTCAGTTACAACCTTCAAGTTGGACAATTGCCAGAGGGAGGGAGGGGGAGAGAGAGAGAGAGAGAGAGAGAGAGAGAGAGAGAGAGAGAGAGAGAGAGAGAGAGAGAGACACGAACAGCTTTCAATTGTCTGGAATGAGCTTCAAAACAGGCAACTGGTCCTGATAGAACAATTTTAAACTGCCAGTCTCCTTATCTGATGTCGACATCATTTTTCAGAGGGGGCAACCAGTTCAAATTAAATAGTTTTGCTGCAGACAGTCTGTCTGTCTGTCTTCTCTTTCTTCCCACCCCCTCTCCATTGAGCTGTTTGATAGAAGCAGTGTGCTCATTTTGGGAGATTGGTCCCCAGAGGACAGATGGGAAGTGGACTAAAAAACATGATGAGAAAAACAAAAATAGAACATTTAAAAATGTATACCTACATATAGAGGTACAATCTCTTAGCAAAAGTAAAACAAAAATGTAGTCACCTATGGGAGGGTGCCCAATTACTACACATAGTGAATTGCATGACAAGCCCTCTTGAAATTCTCTGCCTTATCTGTAAATGATCCTCCCTGTGGACTAAAAGTTTGACAGGAAAAATAATGAGCACAAACATGTGGGTTGGCTCGAGTCAAATAGGGTTGCCTTGTAGCTGTGTAGAGAGATGGGAGAGAGCATCAAAGATCACATGTTGATTCAATTGAAATGGGTAAGGTAGAGTTCTTAGGGGGTTGGTTATCTTATTGTCCCTAGTATTTTTTAAAGCCTTCCTTTTTCACTTGCTTAGAGCTCTGGTGAAAATTTAATGCTTGTGGCTCTGTCCTGGTGGAGGCTCTGGAAGAACTCATTAGAAAAAAGGAAGCAAAATGCAAATGATAGGGCACTTGAGTTGGAAAACAGGAATGTCCTGCACAAAATAAGTAGATCCGAGTGTTTGAGTGACTGGAGAGGCAGCTAAGAGTCTTCCCTAAGGTTGGTCAGTGTTGTCAATCTTTTCCCTAGAATCTTCGATTTCTAGGATCCAATGGGCTCCTTTAAAATATGACACAGCATCCATATTTTTGAAGCAATTAAATGTTACCCTGGAGGCAGTGGTATTCCCAAACACCTGATATTAGAGATAAAAAGGGGTGGAGGTAGAAATGTAGATTTTGTTTTTGAGTCTTTTATCTACTTAAGGCCAGTGGGGCAGAAAAGCTAATGAGTGGCAGTCATAAGGTTCTCCCATGCCCAGCCCCATCTGCTAGACAGCTGTCAAAATAATTTTGCTAAGGCATGTCTGACTTTGAGAGAGAGAGAGAGAGAGAGAGAGAGAGAGAGAGGTATAGGGGATAGAGAGATAGAGATCTGGTCTCAGTGTAAAGAAGAAAGGGTTCAAGTCCTATCTTTGAGGTATCCTGGATATGTGACCCTGAGCATGTCTCTAAGACATGCATTTCTGGAATACAGTCAATCTCATCTCTGCCTTTCAGAATCCTTATTTTCTTCAGCATGGATGTCACCTCTCTGGGAAGCCTTCTCTGATCCCTCCAGCTAAAAGTGTTTTCTCTCTTTTCAAATTTTCCAATAGCACTTTATCTGTATTCCTATTTTGCTCAGGCACATCTTGCCTTGTATTATAATTATCTGTGTATGTGTCCCATTCCTCCAATAGAAAGGAAACGCCTTGAGGTCATTGATTCTGTTGTTAAAGGGCCTAGCACATAGTAGGTACTTAATACAAGTTTTTGTAATTGAAGGCATGTCTTTAAATAGATGTAGTTTCTTGCTTTGACCCTTAGATACCCTTGAACTAACCTGACAGAGCTTCAATTCCGCACCCCTCCTCCCCCATAAAATAGAAATAATAATACTTGGCACTTTTTTTCATAGGGTTGTTGTGAGGGTCAAATGAGATAATGCATGGAAAATATTTTCTAAGCCTTAAAGTGCTACCTACATGTCAGTTATAATTAGTATTATTGCTTCACTCAATTTCTCCTTACCATCCCATCTAATAGCTTCATCATTGGCCTCATCTTTCCTCTCCTCTCTGAGTCTTTTTTTCTTATCTCAGAACTTCTTCCATCCCCTAGAACTCCTTCCCCCACCCCCTTTTTTTTTTTGCCTCAGACATACAATGCTCTCATGCTGACCCTGGTTGCCCAGAATATCTTTCATAGCATCTTACCTGGATTGTATCCACAGATAAAAGTTATCCTTCCCTCCCTCTTTCTCTAGATCTCCACCAAAAACTCCCATTTCCTAATGTAATCTGAGTTCCAAAGCATGAGCTTTGGTGTGGAACTCTTGCCTCATTGGTGGAGATCAGTGCCCTTATCTGCGTGAGGGGCAGGGGAGAGTTGGTGAGAGTGAAAAAGAGAAGAGCTCTGCTTTCTTTGGGTCTTCTTTGAGTTTCTTCCATCTCTTTGGGCTCTGCAGTCATTTCAGGTACTCCTGGCTTTCATCTTTGAGAGAGAAGATGGATGAGGCCAACCCTACTTCAGGTTGCTGAAGAGAAAAGAGCCTGGGAAGAAGTTGACTTGAGAAGAGCTAGCAGTCTCCATCATATCCTTTCCCAGGCTTGCTCCCCTGAAGACTTCAGGAAAATTCCCCTTCAGTGAGATCTGGGACTCTCTTAGTCAGATCCAAGTTACCTTGCTCTCAGTGGGAGAGGTCCTTCCTTCTATACAGTCTGGTATATTTTCTCCTATGTATACCTTCTCTGATTTCTGTTTTGCTATCAACTTTCATAAATGGGGTTCTTTGCTATTTACTATGGGTGTTGCTACTTATTATGTTCATTGTGGAATTGGTATTTGGTGGGAAGGGAGTCAAATCTGCCTTTTCCTATTAATGAACAGAAACCATAAGTTTAGCTTAACCCTGAAAACTACATCTCCTAGACTAATAACATTTAAGGGAACAGACAGATATAATTCTAGCCTGATATCCTAGCTGCAGTTAATTAGACTTTTCCTTTCTTCATCATGTCCAAGTGCCCTGACTGTTACCATTGATTTTACCTGTCCCCCCCCCCCCATTTTTCATCTTCCTTTTGTATGTGGTCTTCCTGAATGAGATTGTAGATTCCATGAGTTTAAGGACTATCATTTTTATATCTGTATCCCTAGCATTTAGCACAGTGTCTGTACATAGTAGGCACTAAATAAGTGATTGGTCTCAGGGCACACAAAGTGAATGCTTTATGTTTCTCTGGCTGATAATTCCTACTTTGCCATTTCTGCACCTCCATCACTCCTCATCCCAAACCTTCAATAGAGATGATAGATTGGGCTTTGAGTTTGGACTTTGGAAATTATTATCACTGCTGCCACCGCCGACACCACCACTGCCGCCACCACCTAAATTCTAATCTTGGCCCTTCAATTGCTTTGTTGTATAATCTGAGGCAAATCAGCTGCCCTCCCTGAACTTCAATGTCCTACTTTGTAAAATGAGATGATCTTCAAAGCTCCTTCCAACTCTCACATTAGATGATTCTACAAAATAATGCCAAGTTTCAGAACCGAGAAAACAAACACAGAAACACAAATGTCTAGGAGGTAGACAGCCTGTCCTCATCATGCAAATAGAAAAGAATGGTGCCCTTTATTTTTGTATTGCAAGGATATTTCAATGTACTCTTATTTTTCTTTTAAAGAAATCTACATGGATAAGTACTTTGGGAAAATATTTTTTCCCTGTGAGCCTGATGCATTCCGAATTGGAAAATGCATTTTGGAAAAGGGAAAACTATTATTTTCTGCATGTCTATAATAAATCTGCTACTTTCTGAAAGCTCTCCAAACTCTGTTTTTGGTTCAGATGACACATTTTCATTTGCTTCCCTACTAACCAATGGCTTGACATGCTTAGTGTCTTGTCAAAGCAAGACATAGTGTCAGTTTAACCCAATTGCTCAGATCCTATGGCCACATCCCAACTGCCTGAGAACAAATGAGGAGATGAGACTGCCAGCTGAAAATAATGTGCTGCTTCTATTAACCCTCAAACTATTGAACTTGACACAAAATAATGGGTCTTAACATTCATGGATCTTGTGACAAATGGAATGAGTTTAATTTGCTTGAAGTTACACTTCGTGGAAACTTTATTACTCCATCTGTCACATCGTTTAATCTATTTTCTTGGATTGCCTGGGAAGTATTTCAACTTCATGCAGAATGTCTTAGATTCTCAAATCTCTCAAATTTGCTAATTGGACTGAAAAATCAGTAGGCCGTTTGGTATTGTGGAAAGTACACTGGAGACTGGAGTGCTGAGTTCTGGTCCTGTGTGGTCTGGAGTGAGTTGATTTTTCTCTGTGGACCTTAGTTGCTTCATTTATAAAGTGAGTGAGTTGGACTGGAAAATCACCAAGGTTACTTCTAATTCAAAACTAATTATATATAAAAAGAATTCTGATGTGCTTATATGAAGATTTTATATTAAAATGTATTTATTTATAAATATCTAAATTAAAGAATATATAATATGTGGATGTATTTAGTATATGCCTTTAAATATTTACAAAATATCATTATATATAAATTTGGGTATTAAATTATACCTGTTATTATATAATATATACAATTATCATACATAATTATAATTATACCAATGTATTATTTATATATCTTATATTGGCATATGTGCAAGTATATGCACAGACATATATGCATATATAATATATATTTTTATTTGTATCTATATGTATATCTGTATTTTTGTGTGTGTATATACATACACACAAACACATAAACCCACATGCAGAGGCAGAGTGGCATAGTGGATAGAGAGCCAAGAAGACCTGGATTCAAGTTCTATTTCTGACACATCCTGGCTGTGTGACCTTGGACACAAGTCACTTAACCTCTTAGTTTTCTAAGAAACTCTAAGTCTATGAGTTTTAGAGGAAATGCTGACCTGTATTGGCTCAGGGAGTTTTCTCACCTGAGAGTTTCTTATATGAATGAAATCACAGATCAAATTCCCTATAGGTATCCATAAACACACACATATACAAAAGTCTTCCACCAATGCCTCATAATATTGTGAGAGTGACTTTGAGTTATTAAAAGTCAAATCTGTTCGGTGCAGCCCAAGCTCTATCAGGTCCTGCAAAGCTGAAAAGACTTTGAGTGATGAATTATGGGTCCATCATCTGAAAACCAGGGTCAGAGAGGCTAATTTCTAGAAGTTTGGTCATTGGGTAATGAATTTTTCTTGATCATAACAAGTTATGAAAATTGACTCCTGAGGCATAGAGTGGTTGCAGTGGTTGCAGTGAAAGGTATAGAAACATTAAAAGATGTTCAGTCTAAACGTAGCCCACTCTTTACGCTTCCTGGTAGCTCTGGAAATCAGCTAACTGACACAAACACAACCTAGCCATTATTTGGAACTTGAAGAATATAATTTGCTCCAAGTAATCTCCCATACACATTGATTAACATAATCATATGGCCTGTGTAGCCAGACCCCCCTGCAGAGCCCCCTCCTCAATACCAGGATTTTCTGGATGTATTTACCATCGTCAAGACAAAGAAGTTGGACCATTTGATTGTACAGTCCCCCTGGCTCCCAGAGTCAGATCTATTCATTAATCAGATCAGAGCTGGTGGTCCTACAGGATTTCTTAAAAAAAAATCTAAAAGAAGGATTCAACCACACTCTCCACCCTGTGTTGCACCAGAGCTCTAGCATGTTTCCTCCAAAATAAAAGTGGAACGCTCAGGCTCTGCAACCACTATGGACTCCTGTATCTGGGACTGGTATCATCTGTTACCCATAGCATACTTCATAAGTCAATTGGCAGAGGTGCCAGGATCCATGTTTAATTCAGTTCAAACCAATACAATGAGCATTTATTATGTGAGGAATAGTTAGAGAAGTTGGAATTTTTTTGGTCTGGAGAAAAGAAGAATTGTTGGGAAGGTATTACTTGATTTTTTTAATGATCGTTTCACTGAGGCTTTCTTTTATGGAGGCAGTATTAATTATAATTGGGAGTCAAGAGTTTTGGATTATAGTCTCGCCACCAACTAACTAGACCTTGAACAAATCATTTTACTTATTTTGTCCCGTCCTTCCTTCCTTCCTTTTCTCCCTCCCTCCCTTTCTTCCTTTCATCCAGCAACAGTTTATTTGAAAACTACCCTGAAATTTCAGTGAACTACCATTACAAACCACACATGGCAAAAAGAAAGGAAGGAAGGAAGGAAGAAAACAAGCCCCATAATCCCAAAACAAAACTCCTAGGATCTTAGACCATACTGAAAGGATCTGGATTTAGACATGAGAAGGCCTAGATGATTTCTGAGGTCCTTTCCAGCTCTAACAGTTGGCGATTTGATATCTTTGGGAGGTAAGTTTATTGCCCCTCACTTAGAGTTTTTCAGGCTGAGGCTGGATGATCTGCTTGTTAAGTATGGTGTAGGGAGTGACACCTGTAAGACTGGCTAATATGGCAAAAAGGGAAAATGATAAGTGTGCAAGAAGATATGGGAAAATTTGAACACTAATGCATTGTCAGTGGAGCTGTGAAATGATCCAACCATTTTGGAGAGCAATTTGGAACTACGCCCAAAGGGCTACAAAACTTCATACCCCTTGATCCAGTAATACCACTACTAGATCTGTATCCCAAAGAGATCATAAAAAAGGAGAAAGGACCCACATGTACAAAAATATTTATAGCAGCTCTTTTTGTGGTGGCAAGGAATTGAAAACAGAGGAGATGCCCATCAATTGGGGAATGGCTGAACAAGTTGTAGTATGTGAATATGATGGAATACTATTGTGCTATATAAAAACAGATAGATTTCAGAAAAACCTGGACTTACATGAACTGATGCTGAGTGAAGCGAACAGAACCAGGAGAACGTTGTACACAGTAACAGCAACATTGTGTGATGATCAACTACGACAGACTAAGCTCTTCTCAGCAATACAACGATTCAAGACAATTCCAAAAGACTCGTGATGGAAAATACTACTCACACCTAGAGAAAGAATTGTGGAGTCCAAATGCAGATCAATGCATACTATTTTCACTTGTTTTGTTTTTTCTTTCTTGTGGTTTTCCCCTTTTGTTCTGACTCTTCTTTCACAACGTGACTAATGGGTAAATGTGTTTAACATAATTGTACATGTATGACCTATATCAGATTGCTTGCTGTCTTGGGGAGGGGGGAGGAAGGGAGAAAAATTTGGAACTTAAAATCTTACAAAAATGAATGCTGAAAGCTATCTTTACACATAATTGAAAAAAGATAACATACTATTAAGTGCAAAAAAAAAAAGCATGGTGCATGTGTATGTGGAGTTTGCTTACGTGCGTATTAGACTAGATGCCTGCTGAAGTCTCTTATCATTCTGAGATTCAGAGATACTGTGAAATATGTATTATAGAGTCTAATTTGTACTTCAGTCTTCTGGAGTGGGCCCTCCGAATATCGCAGGAGAGGACTGGTGAATTGTCAGAATTGGAAACTATTTTCTTTCTGGCTCAGGGAAAGATCATCAGTGTTCAAGCTTTTTCCTGGGCTTCCTCATGCACTTATTAATAAGTGGCTTCAATCAAGCCTGAGTCATAGAAGAAAATGAAAATAAAAACATTTTAATGTAAGGGGGCCCCAGGAGGACTCCTCCATTACTTAACAAAGAGTCCATCTTTGACAAACTGTCCTCATATCACGAGGAAGAAGGAAGCCATCGTCTCCCCTTGGTCTAAATTGCTAGTGCTCTCTTTTGGAATCTCTCATCTGAAAATTATAACATGCTCTGATGGATTATTGTCAAGTACCATTCCATCATCTGGAAATGTAGAGGAAAAAGGGCTTTGTTTATGTCTGATGATAAAAGTAAAATATTGTTAGTTTTTGTATCTCCATGAGACATATTTTTATTTTCTCTAAGGGTAGCTTCGGGTAAGCAAAAATGAAATATTTTTATAGCAACGCTAAACATTTGGAGGCTTAGAATTTTTCTGAAATTCATTGAGACGAATTTAGTGTTTTAATACATTTCTTTCCCTGGTCTACTTGTAACCGATATTTCCCATCAGTTTTTCACTGTGTGGCCAATTAGGCCCATAATGAATCAATTACATCCCAGCTAACGTTTTTTTATGGGTGCTGGTGTCAGGACTTTGGAGCTATTGAGTCCTTCAGCACTCTCTGCGGTAAATATCGATTGCCTCCTTGTCATTTCACAAAGCAAAAAACTGAAATCAAAGATACATCAAAATGAAGCTGAAAGATGGTTGGGGGATGCATTGTGGGAAAAGCAACTGAAGATGCAAGAAAGCCTACAAATTGTAGTCCCCAGCACTGTTAACTGGTCTCTGGAAAGGGACTCACTCTGTTCCCTGGTTCTCTCTCTCTCTCTCTCTCTCTCTCTCTCTCTCTCTCTCTCTCTCTCTCTCTCTCTGTCTCTCTCTCTCTCTCTCTCTCTCTCTCTCTCTCTCTCTCTCTCTCTCTCCTCTCTCTCTCTCTCTCTCTCTCTCTCTCTGTGTCTGTCTCTCTCTCTCTCTTTCCCCCTCCCTCCCTCTCCCTTTCCCTCTCCCTCTCCCTCTCTCTCTCCCTCTCCCTTTCCCTCTCATCTCCCTGAAGAAATCAAATATTTCTGTTCCAGACAACAAAATTGACTTTTACTTCTTTTGTGTTTTAAATACTGCAACTGAAAACATCTTTATCTGTGTTATATAAACAAACAAAAGAATAAACAAATAAATAAAGCTGAATCAACAACTTAGGCAGGAAAAAAAAAAGCTTTCAGATGCTGTCAGAATGGATCCTTTGGTAAATCCTCCTCGCAGCATTCCCTTTTCCCTTCCCCCTTCCTTGAAAACACATTTGTAACCATTAGTTTGGTGTCGTAACTGTGATGAAGTGTGGTGCTGCTTTCACTTCGGCGGCTGCATACTAGTAGAACATGGCTGGCCAGGCAGAAGGGAAGTTGAGGCCCCTTTTAGCTTGGAGACCATGAATCATGTCAGGCTGGCTAGTAACCCAAGTTCCTCATGGCCCCTTTCTCCTCATACCTCCTCAACACTGCTTCCAACTTAATTTCAGCCTAAGGGTTACTTTTAAGAAGATTTTTAAGCAGGAAAACATCTCTTCAAAAGAATTGTAGTTACATTAGAAACTAATTAGCAGTGCTTAGGGCTATAGATCCACTGCCATACTTTACACTGAGGGCAATTCATCTCTCAAACACTGAAATGTCATTACATAATAGGTTAAGAACACAAAGTAAGGAATGCTGGGGGGAAATGGAGTAAAATCCTGGGTCTAGAAGTAAGGAGTAAAACAATTGTGACAAAACGTTCCTGACCTCTTCATGCAGCAATTTTTAATAGCACATGGAATTTACATAAAAAATCTTTAAACATCTCATGAATAAAAATAGATCACTGTGGGTTCATTGAATGAAACTAAGGCTAACTGACATTTGTCTTTGAAAAACTTACTTTTGGGACATTTTTTTTTTTATCTTTTGCAAAAGCAGATTGTGATGGCATACTGCCACTCATCTACTCCCAAGAATCCTTCATACCCTGTCCCTGCTTCTGGATGTTGTGAGATCTAGCTTCCATGACTCCTTGATTGAGAGATTCAATATGGCACTCTGTAGTTTGGAATCCAATATGTCTGTGTCCTTGATGGCGTTTCATAAGTAGCATGATGCATGGGAAAGTACAATGTATCAGGAGTTAAGAGATGTGAATTTTAGACTCAGTTCTCTGTTGCTCATTAGATGTATGACTATGAACAAATGACATTCTATTAAATCTGCCTCCTATTGTGAAGTGACTGGGCAGATAGGTAAATTCCATTTCAACTTTTTAATAATCTTTTCATCTTCAAAACTCAAGATAGAAAGTACATATCATGAGTACATATCATAGGTGCAGCTAGATGACCCAGTAGACAGTGTACCTGGTCTGAAGTCAGAGAAGCTAATTTTTCTGAGCTCAAATCTAGCCTCAGACAGTTACTAGCTATGTGATACTGGGCAAATCACTCAACCCTGTTTGCCTCAGTTCCCTTATCTGTTAAAAAAAAGAGCTGGAGAAGGAAATGGCAAAGTAATCCATATCTTTACCAAGAAAAACCCGAATGGGGTCATAAAGAATCAGACACGACTAAAACTACTGAACAACAAGAAAGATATAATGGGTTCATATGTTATTTACCATAAGGGATAGAACCATGGAATATCAAATGTACCTTAGAGATCATGTAGTTCAATCCCTTCCTGTTGTAGAGGTGAAACTGAGGCATATAGTGGGGAAGAGATTGCCCAAAGTCTCTCGTCTAGTGAGTAGCAGAGCCAAATCTAGACCCCCAGCCTTAGGATATCAAATCCAAAGCTCTTTTCACTATACCCATGTGATTGGCTTCCTAAAATGTATCTTCCACTGTTTGGTCTGGGATCATGGTCACTAGAAACTTCATTCATATATATGTATATATGTATATATATAAAATATGTGTATTTTATATATATATGTTTCAAATTTGAATCCTTGCTGAAGATTAATGAGATGAAAATTTTTCTTAAGAGCATAAGAATATAATAAATAGCATAGTAGCTCACACTCATAATCTATCCTATCCAATAATTTGTATCTATGAAAATATGGTAGGCCTTTATCTAAAACAAAACAAAACAAAAAAACTCCACAGATTCTTTCCCGGTACTACAGGGAGAATTTTGCCTCAGTAGACCTATGAACCACTTGGGGTCCATGAAAAGAAGGGGCTATAGTGGGTAATGGTGGAAGGGCATGATAAACGTGTTGCAGTGGGCAGGGCTGAAGGCCCTTATACATTTTGGCAAAAATGTATTCAGAGGCTTACATTGGCTAGATTGGAGTTAAGGCTGGTGTCCGTGGGTCCATTTTCTCCTAAGTATAATGCTGTCAATTCAGGTGGCTACTACCTGGGGGATTTGGGTTTTATTCAAAGAATTGGACTTCCCATTGGAATGGATAACTCAGACCATAGATTGGAGAAGGATCCCAGTCATTTATGCCTTTTTTATATAAATAAGAGTCTTCTATTAAAATAACGAAACATGACAATGAATAGAGAGGCAGCATGGATAGTGATAGCATAGATAGAGAAATAACCTCAGTCACGATGATCTAGGTTTAAGTCCTAGTCCTAAGAGCAAGCACTGGCATGCATTGGTGGGAATTTGCTCACTGACAATTCCCTGTATCAGTCAATAAACACATACTATGTTCTAGGCAGTGTACTCAACACTGGAAATAAATATAAAGAAAAAGAAAGTCGTTTCTCTCAAGGAGCTTATATTCTAATGGGGAAGACAACACATAAAAGAAAGCTAAAAAGGGATGGGGGGAGGGGAGGTGAAAGAAGGTATCCACTAGAGTAGCTTGACGGGAGAGGTCCAGAGGAATGCAGTCTCATAAGAAGAGACATGAGACTTTTATCTGAGAAACTGTCTATAAAAATTTCCTCCAATTTTATTTCTGGTCTTGGCTACGTTTGTTTTATTTGTACAAAACCTTTTTAATTTAATGTAGTCTAAATTATTCATTTTACATCTCACACTGTTCTCTATCTCGTGTTTATTTATAAATTATTTGCCTGTCCATAAGTCTGATAGGTAATATGTTCCATGTTCCTTATGGCAGGTTGGGAATGGCTGAACAAATTGTGGTATATGATTGTGATGGAATACTGTTGTACTAGAAGAAATGATGAGCTCAGGGTAGAGCCAAGACATCAGAGTAAAGGCAGGGACTCATCTGAACTCTCCCCAAACTCTTGCAAATACTTTTAAATAATGACTCTAAACAAATCCTAGGTGTCAGAAGCCACAAAAAGACGGAGTGAAACAATTTTCCAGCCCAAGACAACTTAGAAGGTCATCAGGAAAGATCTATTGCACCAGGGTGAGAGAGGACTGCAGTCCAGTGCAGCCCTTGCCAGTGCAGACTGCCCTAGCAAACCAAGAGCAGGTCTTGGATCAACCGAATCAGTGGCAGCAGTGACCATTTCCAGACTTCTCAGCTCACAGACTGGGGATCGGATAATGGGTAAAAAGGAGATTTACAGGGGTCCCTTTGCTGGCAGGACTCTGTTTCATTGCTTATACTTGGATCTGAGTTGCAGTCCTGGGTCTTAGTCCCAGTGTGAGGAGAAGCAATAGCACAGCAGAGCTTGAGCCTGCAGGGGAGCAGGGACCCTGGTCACAGTTCCAGGGTTGGAAAGAGTGTTTGTGGTCACTCACAAACCAGTACACAGTACAGGAGAGTAGTAAACATATCTCTCCCTAGGTCATACCACCTTGTAAGAGCCCAAAATTTACAGGTCCCCAGAATTACCTCTGAAAACAGCTGCACAAAACCCCAAAGCTTGGTACAGTGTTCCCTCCACTTGGGAAGCAGAGCCCCACCTTAGCATGTGGTTAAAGGCAAAGACATAGTCTGAAAAAATGAGCAAACAACAGAAAAATTCTTACCATAGAAAATTATTATATTGACAAGGAAGATTAAAACACACACTCAGAAGAAAACAATAAAGCCTCCAAAGAAAAATGTGAATTGGTCTCAGGCCATGGAAGAGCTCAAAAAGGATTTTAAAAATCAAGTAAGAGAGGCAGAGGAAAAATTGGGAAGAGAAATGAGAGTAATGCAAGAAAATAATGAAAAAAGAGTTAACAGCTTGGTAAAGGAGGCACAAAAAATTAAAAACAAAACAGAATAGGCTAAATGGTAAAAGAGGCACAAAAATCCAGTGGAGATAAGAATTCCTTGAAAAGCAGAATTGGCCAAATGGAAAATTCACTGAAGAGAAGAACTCTTTAAAAAGTAGAATTGGCCAAAAGGAAAAGGAGGTATAAAAGCTTACTGAAGAAAATAATTATCTAAAAGTTAGAATTGGGCAAATGGAAGCTAATGACTTTATGAGATGTTAAGAAACAGTCAAACAATCAAAATAACGAAAAAAAAATAGAAGAAAATATGAAATATCTCATTGGAAAAACAACTGACCTGGAAAATAGATTTAGGAGAGGTAATTTAAGAATTATTGGACTACCTGAAAATCATGATCAAAAAAAGACCCTAGACATCATCTTTCAAGAAACCATCAAGGAAAACTGCTCTGATATTCTAGAACCAGAGGGTAAAATAGAAATTGAAAGAATTTACTGATCACCTCCTTAAAGAGATCTTCAAATGAAAACTCCCAGAAATATTATAGCCAAATTCCAGACCTCCCAGATCAAGAAGCAAATACTGCAAACAGTCAAAAAGAAACAGTTCAAATTTCATGGACCCACAGTCAGGGTAACCCAAGTTTTAGCAGCTTCTACATTAAAGGATTGGAGGACTTGGAATATGATATTCTGGAGGGCAAAAGAACTAGGATTACAACCAAGAATCATCTACCCAGCAAACATGAGTATAATCTTTTAGGGGGAAAAATGAAAATTCAACAGAATAGAGGACTTTCAAGTATTCCTGATGAAAAGACCAGAGCTGAATAGAAAATTTGACTTTCAAATACAAGATACAGAAGAAGCATAAAAAGGTAAACAGAAAAGAGAAATCATAAGGGATTTGATAAGGTTAAGCTGTTTATATTTCTGCATGGGAAAATATTTATAACTCCCAAAAGGTTTCTCATTATTAGGGTAGTTAGAAAGAGTATACATAGACAGAAAGCAGCAGTGTGAGTTGAATGTAATGGTATGATTATATAAAAAAATAAAATTAAGCGATGAGAAAGAAGAATGCACTGTGAGAAGGGGAAGGGAGAGCTAGAATAAGATAAATTATCTGACATAAAAGAGGCCTGAAAGATATTTTACAGTGGATGGGAAAATGGGGGAAGTGGGGAGGAGAGCACATGAACCTTACTCTCACTGGAATGGGCTCAAAGAGTTAATAATAAGCACCCTTAATTGGGTGTAGAAAGTTATCTTACCATACAGGAAAATAGGAAGGGAAGGGGATAGGAGAAGGGAGGGAGGGAGAACTGATAGAGCGAGGGAAGTATAGGGGAGGTAAAAGTCAGAAGAAAACACTTTTGAGAATGGACAGGATAAAAGGAGAGAGAATAGGATGAACATGGGGAAATAGGATAGAGAGAAACACATAGCTGGTAATCATCACTGTGAATTTTTTTACAGTGAGTTTCTCTGACAAAGACTTCCTTTCTCGAACATAGAAAACAGAGTCAAATTTATAGAAATAGGAGACAGTCTTCAATTGATAAATGGTTAAAGGCTATGAAAGGCAGTTTTCAGACAAAGTAATTAAATAGTAGTAATCAAAGAGTAATCAAATCTACAGTCAGAAAAATGCTCTAAGTCACTATTGATGAGAGGAATGCAAATTAAAACAACTCTGAGCTACTACTTCATACCTGTCAGATTGGCTAATATGACAGAAAAGGAAAATGTCAAATGTTGGAGGGTATGTGGGAAACTTAAAACACTGATGTACTATTGGTGAAGTTTTATAGTGATTCAACCATTCTGGAGAGCAATTTGGAACTATGTTCAAAGGGATATAAAACCATGCATACCCTTTGACCAAGCAATGTCACTACTAGGTCTATATCCCAAAGAGGGAGAAAACCAAAAGGAAAAGGACCTATGTGTACAAAAATATTTATAGCAGCTCTTTTAGTGGTAGCAAAGAATTGGAAATTGAGGGAATATCCATCAATTGGAGAATGGCTGAACAAGTTGTTACATATGATTGCAATAGAATAATATTCTGCTGTAAGAAGTGATGAGCAGTATGCTCTCAGAAAAAAACCTGGAATGACTTACATGAACTGATGGTGAGTGAAATGAGCAGAACAAGTTGAACATTGTATACAGTAACAGCAATGTTGTATGATGATCTACTATGAATAATTTAGTTATTCTCAGCAATACAATGATCCAAGACAATTCTGTAGGACTTATGACAAAAGGCAGTGTCTATCTCCAGACGAAGAACTGGTAGAGCTTGAATGCAGATCAAAGATGCTTTTTTTGCTTTCTTAATTTTTCTTGTTTTTTTATGTGTGTGTTTTCTTTCACAGGATGACTTAAACGGAAATGTGTTTTGCATGATTACAGATGTATAACCCATGTCAAATTGCTTGCCTTCTCAATGCGGGAGGGGAGAGAGGGAGAGAATTTGGAACTCAAAATTTGAAAAAAAAAGAATGTTAAAATTGTTTTACATGTAATTGGGAAAATATAATATTAAATAAGAAAAAAATGATGAACTCGACAATCTTAGAAAAGCACGGATAGACTTGCACAAAATAATGAAGAGCAAAATGAGCAGAAACAAGAAAACCTTGTATATAGTAACAACAATATTGTTTTAAAAACAACTTTGAGCAACCAAGTAATTTTGAATATTTTAAATACTACAAAGTACCTATGAAGTAAGATGTTATATGCATCCTGAGAAAGAACTGATAGATGTGTAGAATGATTTTACATACATACATACACACATACATGCACAGAGACATATTTGTGTCTAACAGTAGGGTGGTGGGGGGAAGGAAAAAAAGGGGAAAAGCTACATGAAAAAAAAAAAGAAAATGAAGAAATGGCTGAACTGAGTGGAACTGAATGGAATGGAAATTCTGGAAAGACCATCCAGTTGGAGGGAGGGGCCCCAGGGGTGAGGGTACTCCTGAAGTATGAATTAGAGGACTGAAGTAATCTTCCAGGATGAAGTGGTCTTGAAAAAGCAAAAAAAAAATTTGAACTGATTTCTAATGTCTAAACCTTAGTTTCTGTCTCATCTCTAGGCCCTGAAGAATGGGCATATGACTTCTAGAAAGGTATGCATTTTAGCCGAATGCCAAATTGTAAAAAACAATTTGAGTGTCTTATACAATTAATTATAATGGAATTTCACCAGCATAGTATAGTTTGCTCTAACTCCTTTGAGACAATGTGGTATAGTACATAGGGCACTGGACTTGCAGTCAAGAATCTGGGTACAAAGCCCACTGAAGTCATTTAGCAGATATCTCTAAGCCTTAGTTTCCTCATCAGTAAAATGAGAGCGTTGGACCTTGATGGCCTCTTCCAGATCTAAATCTGTGATCCTATAATTATTATCTTTCCAAATTATTTCCATTTAATTATCATTAATTAATCTCAATTTAATTATCTCCAGTGAACTGTAAATGATCTTTTCCTCCATTCTTCAAGGGTATATAATTCAACCATTCTGTTTAAGATAAATTTCTTCTCAAGAAGTACTGTGGGGAAAATACTAGCTAAGGAATAGTTTTGGCCAAGGTCCTATAACAACCTCACTAATATGACTTTGAGCAATTTCATTTAGCATGTTTGGACCTCAGTTTCCATATCTATAAGTTAGGCATAATTTTTGATCCATTGTGAAATTATATAATAATATGTGAGAAAAACATAACCTTTGAAAGAAGAATGATATATATAGATTCAAAATACTAGTATTATTTATATTCTAATTATTTTTAAAGCTGACAAATATTATTTAAATTCAGGCTAGGTATGTGCTCTATTAATTAAGCACATTAACAGTATCCTATTATTGGGTAAAAATAACCTGTGGATATGATAAGTGTCTAGAAATATTGCCTTCTGAATTGTCATAAATTGTAACTGATCCCTACCTCACATTAAACGTCCAATTAGCATCGATATTTCCAACAATTTTCATTGTTATCCCATTACTAGCATCCAGTGTGGCAGAATCTGTAGGGAGAATTTGTAAATCTGAGTAAAACCTACCTTAACTGAAATAACTTATACCTTTGATCCCTTCATCACCAGGGACTTGTCTGGCTGTATAGTCTATGATGTTACACATCTGTCAGCTAAATCAGAGACCCAAATACAAAACTGAGTACTTGGAAACATTATGCGGATTTGTGGCACTCCCCGGAGGACTTTGGGTACTTAAACCAATGAATGTATTTCACTGAGACATAAATATAGTATTTTCATCTGTGACAGATATGCCCATAATCTTACTCTAGTGAGGGTTAGGCTATTGAGCCTAGTTTTTCTCAGAGAAACTCACTGACATTTCTGAAGATAAGAAGTGCCTCAGAGCGTAAGGCAATGGGCAATGTGGATGAAAATGAAGCTGGCATCTTAGGCAGTCACAATGTTCTGGGCTGGAAAAAAATGGGTACCATTTTAATGTGAAGCCAATGGCTTCTCACATCCGAGCAAACGCAAGAGGGGGAATAGTTCCTGTATAATACTCAAGTAGATTTCTAGTGAATAGGATGGATGGGAAGGTAGGAAAAAAAGATCATAGGGTCACATATTTAGAGCTGGAAAAGACCTTTAATCCTACACCCTCCTATTATAGAAAACTGAGACTTAGGGAAGGCAATTGACTTGTCCGATATCCCATAGGTTTTTTAAGAGACAGATCTAGGCTTTGAACCCAGGTCCTCTGACTCTAAATTCATTACTCTTTGCATTGCACAGGAGAGAACATCTCAGAAATAACTTCTATTTCTGTAGGTCTCGAACAAAGAAAGGTGCTGGGAACCCTGAGCAGAAGTGGGGTTATGTCTGCACTGGAAAGAAGGGCCAATGCCCCCTTTCATGCATCTATAAACACGTAACTCTTTTATTATTCTTTGACATTCTACCTTCCATTAGTGTATTTGCCAACACTTCTCATCTCCTTTATTAGATTATCAGCTCTGTTAGGGCAGGCACAAGGTATTCTTCTTAGTACTTCCTGCTGAGCCTAGAGCATAGTAGCCACTCCATAAATGTCATTGAAATGATTCATCAGACTACGCCTTGACCAGCTGTATTCCCAACCTGCCCCCAACACTGCCACATTCTCTTAACTGGCATCCTTAGCTCTAGCCTCTTTCCCCTTCAACCAGCCCTGTAAATAGCTGAGAAGGGAACTTGGTTGTAGGAAAGAAACCATGGCAGCCAGTCCAATGATCCATTGATTAGAACATCATATGGTTTAAAAATTTTAAAATACATTTTATTTATTTCTTAAAATGTTTTTAATTACATTAAAATTTTTAACAATAGTTTTTTTAATTTTAAGTTCTAAATTCTCTCCCTCTCTCCCCTTCCTTCCCCACCTCTCAAGAAGATAAGCAATACTGATATAGATTATACGTCTGAAGTCATGCAAAACACATTTCTATATTAGCTATGTTGCAAAAGAAAACACACAAAACAAGAAAAAGAAAGAAAGTGAAAAAAGTACACTTCAAACTACACTCAGAGTTCATTAGTTCTCTCTCTGGAGGTGGATAACATTTTTCATAGTAGGTCCTTTGGAATTGTCTTGTATCCTTATTTTGATCAGATTAGCTAAAGCTTTCACAGTTGATCATTGTTACACTACTGCAGCCTGTGGTTTTAGACCTTAGAGATCTTCTACTACAACCCTATTACTTTACAGATGAGGTGGTGAAGTAATTTTCTCAAGTTCCCATAAGTAATAAGGTTCAGAGCCATAATTTGAACCCATTACCCAATGCCATATCCAGTGGCTGGATGATGGTATTAATAGCTACTCTTTGCTCTCAAGCTGGCATTTCAAATTGGGGAGCACTACTTCATGTTTTAAACCAAATAGGGCGCAGTCACTTCCTTTTGACGTTTTTTTTCATTATATTTGAGACTAGAATAAGCACTATTTTCCCTGGGTTAAGTCTGTGTGAGTTTCAGAGGCTTAGCATTCATCACTCACTGTTTCTGGTCATTTTCTGCTATGGGCAGCACATACCTGGCTCATTGTGGTACCTTCCTTGACATAGAATAATCCTATAATGGAATGATTCATCTTCTAAACCCTGTGACCACTTTTTTTTAGTGACAATCAATGATCTGCTCTCATTTTGAGAACTTTAGGAATCAGGGGTAGTGGAGAGTGTATGATTTGACCTTATACTTCACTAACCCCAAAGAATAGCACCAACCAGCATTTATAGAGTGGTTTCAGGTTTCTAAAACTATTTGCAAATATTATCTCATTTTATCCTCACAACAATTCTTGGAGTAGATGCTAATATTATCATCCTCATTGTACAGATGAGGAAACTGAGTCAAACAATGGTTAAATGACTTGCCCAGACTCACACTGCTAGTAAGTGAGGCTGGATTTGCTTGTTAATTCCTTTTCCTTTCCTGTTTTTATCTGGTTATTTAATTCTTCCTCTCTTTTGTTCCTTTTATTAAAGTAGACTTCCACTGTCCTCTTCTCCCTTTTAACTAGTCCTGTTCATTAGTTTTTTTTTGAAATTTCATTTTTGCACCCCTTTCTAGAGAATTTCATTCTTTTCATTATTAAACCTTTCCTTTTTTTGTCAACTTAAGACCCTTATTCTCTGATTCAAGACTCCTATAATTATCTGGTCTCTATTCTCTGTATTCCTCATGGAATCAAAACTTCTAAGCTATCCATTATGGGTTCTTTTCTCTAGGCAGTTTCTGTCACTGCCTTAATAGTGCTTGCTCCATGGATTTCCCTTTTCCATTATGTCTCATTTCCAGAACAATGTCAATTCCTGGAGGTGATAAAGAGATACAGAGGACCCTGCCCTATGGTAGAATAACTACTCCTGTCTCCCACAATATCCCTGATCATGCAGCTCACCATTGATCTATACCTTCCCCTGGTTTCCTTCTTTCCCAACTTGCCTCAAAATCCCCTTGCTGTGTCCATGCTCTTATACTCTCCCAGGTGAAAGTTACGCCTAAGAGTTCCAATACCTCTTCCTCCCAAGGTACGATGCATGGTCTTTACAAGTACATGCTAAATCTCTCAGACAACACCCAGCACAAGGTTCTCATCTCCCTTCACAGAACATCTCTCTACCCATTCATCAATGGAACCCCCTCCCACCACTAAAGCAAGACCTACTCCCTCCTCCATCAAATCTTCCTCCCTGCTCTTTCTCACCCAATCCCCTGTAGGCTCCTCTCTTCCTGAGAGACCACAAAGGTTATCTTCCCTTTATTGCTAGCACTTGATTTGACTCAGGCATATCATACAATCCCCTATACCCCTGTGCTTTCCCCTTTCATGCACCTTCTCATTTTGTAATGTAGTCCCACAAAAAATTGATTTTCATCTAGGCAGGGTGTCAAAAGGTTCTACCTGTAATGCCTTAAGCCCACCTTTCCTGGTGCCTTCCAGTTGATTTCTGCTTTCACCTCTTCCTCTTGTATACATTTAGAAAAAAGTCTATTGCTAGTTTTTTTCTGTTGCTATTGCTGTCCTTGGCATCTACATTCGCTCAGCCTTCCTGCATTTCTATTATCTGGGACATTCAAGAAGCAAATAATTTCTTCAGATCTGATTTTCTTTCTAAGAATATATCAAATGCCTCTTTATAATTGAATGTCTTTTTTATTTATGGCTAAGCTCAGATTTGCAGGGTAGGTCACTCTGTGCTACACCTTGAACTATATGGCTTTGTTGAACACATTATTCCATTCCCTCCTGTGTTTTCTGGTAGGTACAGAATAGTCTTATGTCATTTGAATTTTCTTTCCTTTGTATTTGAAGGCCTTTCTCTTGTCACTTGCAGAACTTGTTATTTCTGAATTGAATTGTTAAATTTAAACACTATGTGTATTAGAGTTTGCAGCTTTGGTGTCTTTTTTTCTTCTGTACATCTAATAATTCTTTCAATTGGTATTTTGTTTTCTGTGTTCAGAAGTTCTGTGCAATTTTCTTGTGTTATTTTTGGCATCATGGTGTTCAGGTTTTTTTTAACTTCTGAAAAATCTATAATCCTCAGTTTATCTCTATACATCTTGTCTTCAACATCAGTATATTTTGTTTGGCTAGAGAGCACATTTTCTTTTAATGTTATTGTTCTATTTTGTTTTGCTTCTCTTTTTTTATATTGTCCTTCACTTTTACATATTTGCATTCCTAATCATTTGTTCTCTCTTTTGTTTCTTTGTGGAGACTTGCCATTGCAAATTCTAGTTTTGCTATTCTTTTTTTTGGGGGGAGGGAAGGCAAGGCAACTGGGGTTAAGTGACTTGCCCAAGGTCACACAGGTAGTAAGTGGCAAGTGTCTGATGCTGGATTTGAACTCAGGACCTCCTGACTCCAAGGCTGGTGCTCTATTCACTGCGCTACCTAACTGCCCCCCAGTTTTGCTATTCTGTCAATTATTTTTGATATGTAGGCTATAAATTCTGCTCTCATAACCATCACTTCTCCTTTAAACTGCTCAGGAACAGCATGTTATGGTTTTATTTTGCTCACATTTTACAGGGGCCTCTGTCTTGTCAAGTATTAGACTATTTTCTTTAGTTTTGCTGTATTTATTCATAGGTCAGTTAAGTGGTACAGTGGATAGAGTGCTGGGCCTGGAGTCAGGAAGACCTAAGTTCAAACCTGGCTTCAGACACTTACTAGCTGTGTCACCCTGGTTAAGTCAATTAACTCTACCTAAGTTTCCTCATCTATAAAATGTGCTAGAGAAGGAAATGGCAAACCACTGTCATATCTTACCAAGAAAATCCCAAATGCCATCACGACGAGTTATACACAACTGAATAACAACAACAACAACAAATTAATTTATAGGTGTCTGAACTTGACTACTAGATTTGGAAGTCATATTTCAAGCTGTTGTTAATGTTTTTGCTGTTGATTTATCTGCTTATATTTAAGGTCTTTGAGTTTTCTTCCTTCTAAGATCTTTGGCAATTTCCTTTCCCCACCTTCCTTTCCCTTATTGCTCAGTTTTTGGCTCCCTTCCCTGTGATGGTGGTTTCCTTGGGGACTGGATCTGAAAGGGCTTCAGCTTCCTCTCATGCTGCACAATTCATGGTTCACCAGCCTGGGCCTCTGGTCCAAGTGGCTTTGGGGAGGACAGACCTGGTCCTGCAAATGCTGGGCTCTTTCCCTTAAGCTTAGTGCAGTGTTGCACCTCCCACTTCCCAATAGTACCCTGTCTCATTTTCTCTGTTCCTTGGTTTTCTGGCTTGGCAGTTCACAGTACTGCCACACTGGTGACCCTACAGCCAGGAGGAATTTCTGTCATTTGGAGTTTGGGTATCTGAGACTCTGGGAAGAGGGGGATGGTGGTGTGGAATTGAGCTCTATTTCAATCCCTGACACATGTCCTGCCTCTTTTCCTCTTTCCTTCCACTCTCCTACAGAAATCTATTTCAGCACATAATGCTGCTGCAGCACAGCCACTAAGGACCCAGAAAACTTTTGTAGGAAGAACTAATGCAAAGGAAACAGGTCGGGGTGGAGGGCTGGTAATGTTGGAAACTTACTCTCATCTGGGTTGAAGAGGAAGCAAAGTATACATCTGAAGAGGTTTAGAAATCTTTTGAACTTCTAGGGAGGTGAGAAAACTGGCAGATGGGATAGGGGAGGGGTTTTAAAAAAAGTGTATAAAATAAGATTAGGAGGGTGGGGGGAGAATATAAGAGAGGTAATTTTAGAGAGGTAGGTAAAATAAGGAATAAGAGGGTAAGGAGAAAAGATGAGGTAACAGGGATAGGGTAAAAAGGGAGGCTGAGAAGGAAAATAGTGAGTACAAATAAGATAGAGGGAAATTCACAAATAGTAATTAGAACTTTGTCAAATCTATAAGAATATGATTCATTCCCCAACTGATAAATAGTCAAAGGATATGAACAGGTGGTTTTCCAATGAGCATAGATCTTCGTAGCGCTAGAAAGAGAGAAGGGGGACTGTGGAATGGTGTCAGGTTTTGTTGCAAGCCTGGGGGTTGGGTCCTTGGGTAGGTTAGGACAGGTTCCCTGCTAGTAGCATGCTGGGTAGTAGGGGAAGAGTTGCTGCATGAACTCAGGGTAGTGGACAGTTTAGTGGTTGGTTTTGTTTTGTTTTGTTTTGTTTTGTTTTAACCTTCTTTTAGGTCCTGGGTGTGCTAGATCATTGAGACAGCTGAAATTGCTTTATCTTTGTTGGATAATTTCTGTTCAGGAGCAGTTTTAGAGGTTGTGAGGATCAGAGAAAATGGATAGTTCTTCATCTTGTTGTTCACATGACCTGGAAGTCTCCTGAGAGTGGATTTGAATTCAGGTCTTCCTAATTCCAGGTCCAGTGTTCTACACACGGTACCATATATGTACCAACATGTAGCCCACCTTAAATAAACCAGTACTATGTGTGAAGCATGTGCTAGGCATTATGGGAGATACAGAAAAGTCTAAGACATAGCTGCTCTCAAGGAGCTTAGACTCTCTTTTGGGTAGATAAGATATAAACACATGAAAAATGACAATTCGAGATAGTTTGTACACTTGCCATATATTGACAAATGGTTCAGAAAGTAGATGGTATAAGAGTTCAGTTCAAATTCCTTTAACAAGCATTAAGTTCTTCCTAGCATCAAGAAGAGTATTATGAAATGGGACTACAGGGACAAAAAAGATTCCTTCAAAGAGCTTGAATTCTACTGAATTCAAAGGGGAGAAAGGCTGAGCACTATTCAAGGAGCATTACTGGATGCAGGGTCAATAGAGCTGCATTCCAATTCAGCATCTTACTAGCTGAGTAACCCTGGTCAAGTTACTGGACTTCTCTCCATACATTTCTTCACTTGCAATGGATAGTAACACTTACACTACTAACCTCACAGGGCTGTTGTGAGAAAAGCTCTTCCTAACGATAAAGCACAATTTAAATATATTATTGTTATTAATATTACTTGACTTTCTTTGTAATTCTGTAGCTACTCTAGCTAATAGGAAAATGTCCATGGTGCATAGCACCCCAAAACTGAATCTCTTCTTTCTAATTCCAAGTCTTTCTTTCCCTACCCATACCACTGAGACATGGAGAGAGATTTCAAAAGATCATAGGAAAACAGATTCAGAGCTAGAGGTCTTCATTTTATAGATGAGGAAATTGAGCCTGCATGGGGGAGGTGAAATGATTTGCCCAAAGTCATAGCAGTGTGTGTGTGTGTGTGTGTGTGTGTGTGTGTAAGTTTGTGTTAATTTAGCCATGCTTTTACCCTTTTCCCTTTGTGATAATGGATGTGGGTATGTCAGAGGGCTAACTTTGGTTAGAGCTGAGCTTTGTGAGCATGGAATAGAGCAAAACTTGATGGTATGCTGGCTATTCAGGTATCTTTAGTTCTGTGTATGAAAGCCAAGGCCTGTAGACTAGGTAGCCCATGGCTATGGATGAAGGCAGCTTTAACTACTAATTAAGAGAGCTGGATTTGAGGCCCCACTCTTCCATTAACCAAGCTGAGTGACCTTGGGCAATTCCCTTGTGTTTATTTATACCATAGTTTGTCTAAATTAGTGAGATTTTATTGGAACAATAAAAATCAATCAATAATTTTTGAGTGAGGTTTGAGTGGATCACAAGGTCTTTAGGATCTGGAAATATGACCAGGGAAAACTTAGGACAACCTAGTCCTAGGATAATGTAAGAAGTAGAGTGAGTAGGGGCAGGGCAGAGCCAAGATGGCAGAGTAAAAGTAGGGACTTGCTTGAGTTCTCCCCCAAATTGCTCCAAATACTTGTAAAAATGACTCTAAACAAATTCTAGAGCAGCAGAACTCAAAAAATGACAGAGTGAAACAAATATCCGGCCCAAGACAACCTGGAAGGTCGACAGGAAAGATCTGTTGCACCATGAGAGAGCATAGTCCAGCATGGGCTGTGCCAGCACAGACTGGGCTGGAGCAGGCCTCAGGAGACTGAATCAGTGGCAGCTGCAGTGGTTTCCAGACTTCTTAACCCACAAATGCCAAGGACAACTTAGAAGGTCAGTAGGAAAGGGCTGTTGGACCTGGGTGAGAGAGTCCTGCCCCGGTCCCAGTCCTAGGGTGGTGGTAGTATCTGTTTCCCCCACAGACAGTGGGGGGGATTGAGTGGCTGATCAGAGGAGGATTGCAGGTATCTCTGTTCTGGCACTGAGGCAGGATTCTCTTGCTTTTACCATGCTTGAATTTTGGTCACAGTTCTGGGTGGCAGTCCTGGGGTGAGGAGGAGCAGAGCTTGTGGTGGCTGTGGAGAGGGAAACACCTCCCCTTTCATATTTACAACCTTGGAAGAACTGAAAATTTGCAGGTCCCTAGAAATATCTCTGAAAACAGTTGCATAAAATCCCTGAAGCTTGGGAAAATACACTCTCCACACTGGAAGCAGAGTCCTACCTTAACAAAGAGCCAAAAAGTCAAGTAATTGGCTGGGAAGATGAGCAAACAGTGGGGAAAAAATCAGACTATAGAATCTTACTTTGGTGACAAGGAAGATCAAAACGTACAACCAGAAGAAGACAACAAAGTCAAAGCTCCTACATCCAAAGCCTCCAAGAAAAATATGAATTGGTTGCAGGCCATGGAAGAGCTCAAAAAGGATTTTGAAAATCAAGTAAGAGAAGTAGAGGAAAAATTGGGAAGAGAAATGGGAGTGATGCAAGAAAATAATGAAAAATGAGTCAACAGCTGGCTAAGGGAAACCCCCCAAAAATGCTGAAGAAAATAACACCTTAAAAAATAGAGTAACCCAAATGGCAAAAGAGGTCCAAAAAGCCAATGAGGAGAAGAATGCTTTAAAAAGCAGAATTGGCCAAATGGAAAAGGAAGTCCAAAAGGTCACTGAGGAAAATAATTCCTTAAAAATTAGAATGGAGCAAATGGAAGCTAATGACTTTATGAGAAATCAAGAAATTATAAAACAAAACCAAAAGAATGAAAAAATAGAAGACAATATGAAATAGCTCATTGGAAAAACCACTGACCTAGAAAATAGATCCAGGAGAGATAATTTAAAAATTATTGGACAACTGGAAAACCATGATTAAAAAAAAGAGCCTAGACACCATCTTTCAAGAAATTATCAAGGAAAACTTCCCTGAAATTCTAGAACCAGAGGGGAAAACAGATATTGAAAAAAAATCCACCAATCATCTCCTGAAAGAGGTCTGGAAAGGCAAACTCCTAGGAATATTGGAGCCAAAATCCAGAGTTCCCAGGTCAAGGAGAAAATATTGCCAGCAGCCAGAAAGAAAGAATTCAAGTATTATGGAAACACAATCAGGATTACACAGAATCTAGCAGCTTCTATATTAAGGGATAGGAGGGCTTGGAATATGATATTTGAGAGGTCAAAGGAGCTAGGATTAAAACCAAGAATCACTTACCCAGCAAAACTGAGTATAATACTTCAGGGCAAAAATGGATATTCAAACAAATAGAGGACTTTCAAGCTTTCTTGATGAAAAGACCAGAGCTCAATAGAAAATTTGACTTTCAAATTCAAGAATCAAGAGAAGCATAAAAAGGTAAACAGGAAAGAGAAATCATAAGGGACTTATTAAAGTTGAATGTTTACATCCCTACATGGAAAGATGATATTTGTAACTCATGAAACCTTTCTCAGTATTAGGGTAGTTAGAGAGAGAGAGGGGAGGGGAGGGAAGAAGGGGGAGAGAGAGAGAGAGAGGGAGATGGAGAGGGAGAGGGAGAGAGAGAGGGAGAGAGAGGGAGACGGAGACGGAGAGGGAGAGGGAGAGGGAGAGGGAGAGGGAGAGGGAGAGAAGAGAGAGAGAGAGAGAGCGAGAGAGAGAGAGAGAGAGAGAGAGAGAGGAGAGAGAGAGAGAGAGAGAGAGAGAGAGAGATGGAGGGCCCAGGGTGAGTTGAATATGAAGAAATGATATCTAAAAAATAAAATTAAGGGGTGATAGAGAAATGTACTGGGAGAAGGAGAAAGGGAGAAGTAGAATGGGGTTAGTTATTTCACATAAAAGAGGCAAGAAAAAGTTTTTACAATGGAAGGGAAGGGGGGGGGGAAGTGAGAGGGAATAAGTGAACCTTACTCTCATTGGATTTGGCTTAAGGAGGGAATAACACACACATTCAATTTGGTATGAAAATCCATCTTACCCTATAGGAAAGTAGGGGGGAAGTGTCAAAGGAGAAAACAGAATAAATGGAAGGTGTGATAGAATGGAGGGAAATATAGTTAGTTTTTCACAACATGACTGTTATAGAAGTGTTTTGCATGACTACACATGTATTACCTATATCAAATTGTTTGCCTTCTCAACTGAGGGTGGGTGAGGAGGGAGGGAGAAAATGTGGAACTCAAAATTTTAAAAACTAATGTTAAAAATTGTTTTTACATGCAACTGGGAAATAAGATATATAGGCAATGGGGTACAGAAATCTATCTTGACCTACAAGAAAATAGAAGGGAAGGGGATAAGAGAAGGGAGGGTGTTGGTGATAGAAGGAAAGGCAGATTGAGGGAAGGAGTAATCAGAATCCATGTCATCTTAGGGTGCAGGGAGGGGAGAGATGGGGACAAAATTTGGAACTCCAAATCTCAGGGAAGTGAATGTTGAAAACTAAAAATAAATTAATTAATAAAAAAACTTTAAAAAAAAGTAGAGTGAGAAGAAAGCATCAGGTGTAGGTAGTTCTTTGGGATGGATGAGATAGATTACAATGATTCATACTCACATAATGATTGGAGCAATATGCACAGGGGAGCTCTTCTGATTCTCAACAACACTGTGAAACACAGAGTGGGAGTATTATTCTTGTCCCTATTCTAGAGATGATGAAATTGAGCCTCAGAGAAGTGAAGTCAACGATGGCTGGGATCAGCTCAAACTGGTTCATGAGAGCTAATTGTTAAATTTTCAGCGTGAGCAGATATATTTTGGAAATTGGCAAAGACTACAAATCAAGGCTTGATTTCTTATTTGTTGATTGTCTAAACTTAAGAAAATGATGGAGAAAATGTTGTTAATGAGAATTAAACTTTAAAATGTATCCTATGTACATTTCCCCCAGGAAGCTGTTGTTAAACATTATCCAGCCTACTTCTGGATGAAACGATTTATCCAAGGTCACATGGCTTGCTAGTAGTATTGCTAGGACTTGAACCCCAGTCTTTGTACTCCATGTTCACTATTCTTTCTACTTTACCACATTGCCTCTTAGAGCATTGCTCTGGAATAAGTTGTGATTGATAGCATAAAAAGACAAAAAATCCAAGCCATTTGCCTTCCAGGACAGATACTTGGGAAATTCTTTGTATAAAAAGAAGAGTTAATAGGGCTAGAGGAAGGAATGGGCTTTAACTACAATCATCTTGGTGGTACCTGCAGAATGAAGATTCCCGTCCTAGGGTTTTGTACAATTTCCAAGTTGTTGAACTACTTTTGAATAGAATGAATCATGAGACAAGAGGTTAAATACCTGGGTTTCCATGTGTTAAATTAGGCATATTTACAAAAGGGAATTTTAATTTATTTGGAACTTTGATGAGACAGCCAAATTTTAATGTTGAAGGCACTGTTTAGCAATTCAGCTAATTCTTAGCTTTCTTCTGCCCAAAGGATGATTGGCCAAGGCAAGGGCTTTATCTTAACTGCTGGAGCTTGTGAGAGTTCATGATAAATTTTCTGTTCACCCTGTAGGTCTGGTTTGTCTGTTGGTACTTGAGTAGACCTTATTCTGAGGACAACATTGGTGTCTCACCTGCCTTCTTCAATGGGCAATGTTCTAGCCTTTTAGAGGAAGACTCTGGAGGATTATTTCTATCACTAAACTGTCCTTTCCATTTAGGAAGCATCTGTCTTCTCAACATCCTTAAAATTAACAGGTTTGAAGAATCTGTAAGCTATTCTGTGGCAGAAACTATTATTAAAATGAAGCAAAAATTATTTTAAAAGGAGAGAGGCATGTGGCAGTTGGACCTGTTACAATGCTCCCCCCCTTTTCTCCACCAAATCTCAAAAATATTAAAAGCAGTTTAGTCCTTATGGAAAAAGTAATTACATTTGAACCTGGCTGACATGTGAAATGCAAATCGGGGGATCACCTAACCCATCATCTACCATATGCTAAACTACTGTTTTTTCCCTCCAACTACCCATCCTTCTTTGCCCAAAGTGACTTTCTATTAAGTCAACATTCAGGACCTAATTGGATCTTTGACTGGTGTGATATGTCACTAATTGATCTGTCATTAAGAGTGATCATATAAATGCCAATCCAAGTCCCTTTAGCATATAGATTCATGAACCACAGGCAGAGGATAAGGCCAGAGGATGAGGAAAACTATTCACCAGTGCTCAAGTTCATTTTGTCTTGAGGATGATGATGGAATAATCACAACTCTATCCAGTAGATTGAGCGCTAGACCTGGAGACAGGACGACTTCAGTTTAAACTCTGCCTCATATGCTCAGTAGCTATGGGACCTTGGGTAAGTTGCTTAGTTAGGTTCTGTTTGCCTCAATTTACTCAATTACAAAATGAGGACTATAATAGCACCTACCTATTGCTGTGCAGATCAAATGAGAGAATGTTTTTAATGTGCTCAGCACATGGAAGGCATTTAATAAATGCTTGTTTTCTTTCTTTACTTTCTATATTATTATCTCCAACTTCTTATTAGACAGCTCTAAGCAGACATTAGAGCAGCGAGGCATTGGTCCTGAAGTCAAGAAGTCCCTGAGTTCAAATCTGGCCTCAGACACTTAATAGCTGTGTGACCCTAGGCAAGTCACTTAATCTCGTTTGCCTCAGTATCCTCATCTGTAAAATGAGCTGGAGAAGGAAATGGCAAACCACTATGGTATCTTTGCCAAGAAAACCCCAAACAGGGTCATGAAAAGTCAGACATGATTGAACAACAACCCAACCACATATTCCATAGGTATTTCAAACTCAGCATTTCCAAAATTGAACTCATTATCTCCACTCCTCCCTCCCCCTTAAACTACCTCTCCTGCAAACTTCTATTTGTTGAGAACACCACCACTCTTCAAGCCTGGAGTTATCCTTAATTCTCCCTACTTCCTCTTCCCCTCTCATTATGTTTGGTATATGTTCCATCCCCTTTTCTGTGTCTTAAGATCTCTATCTTCTTTCAACACTCAGCTCCTATGTGTATTCTTAGGAGAAATATTTCCTGATTCGTTTACTTATTAGCGCTCTCTCCATTTCCAAACTATGTACTTATGGGTGTACAGGTTGTATTTCCTTAATCAGATGCTCATTCCTTGTAGGCAAAGACTGTTTTCCTTTGTGTTCTGGTCTTTCTATCATTTAATATAGTACTTTGCACATAGCAGACACTTAATAAGATCCTCATTGGATTGGTTACATGCTTTAAAAAAATATCAATAATAGCTGATGGTTTGGGAACAGAACTTTATTAAAGATGTCATAGAGTTGATAAAAATATACAGACTGCTATTAATCTACAAATACAGGTTATAATTCTAATCTGCAGGAATTTGGGAGCCCCAGAGAGAGTTACCTAGAAATCCCTGTGAAAATTTGAAGTACCTGTTGATTTCATCAATATCTCAATCCATATAGGACTTAGAAGGCAAATCCTGAGGACTTAACTGAGACACAGAGGTTAAGTGATATGCCCAGGGTCACATAGATAATGAATGTCAGTGGTGGGGTTTGAGTTCAAAATTTCTTGATTCCAAAAATTTTATCTCGCCTTCTCTCCTCCAAAAATAATAACCCTTTTATTAGGATGAGTCAGCATGGCACAATGAATAGAACTGGTTTCAGAGCCAGGGATATCTAGGTTCAAGACCTGTCTCTAACATACCCTGAATATGACTCTGCACAAACACTTAACCAAAATGGTGCTCTAGACAGCCCACTAGGGCTGACTATAAGTCATCAAACAAGTACCATACCTTTATCTTCAATGACAGGTCCAGTCCTTATCTCTACAATTAGGATGTGTTAAGCACAAAATAAGCTGATAAAGATATGACTAAATGAGAACTCCTGGCTACCCTTCAGGCCTAGCTCAAATATGACCTCCTTTGTGGATCTTTCAACAACAACAACAGACAAGTACTTATTATGTACCAGGTACTGTGCTAAATGCTTTACAAATATTATCTCATGTTATTCTCACAACAATCTTGAGGTAGGTGCTATTATTAGGCCCATTTTACTGTTGGGGAAACTGAGGCAAACAGAGGTTAAGTGACTTGCCCAAGGTCACACAGTAACTAGATTTGAATGTAAATCTTTTTTGAGTTTAGGCCCTGAATTCTACCTGTCTCATAGAGAAAAAAATTTCTACCCTCAAAGGTAGTCAGTCTAGTGCAAGAAAACAACACACATATGGAAACTGAAAGGAGGGGAAGAAATAAAGGTAACCCAGGCACATGATAGAGAAAGTCTAGGGTGTAACTTGGAGAGGAGTGAGGTATGGCTGGTCTTGGCACTCTCCTTAAAATGAGGGTCTGAGAGGAGCAATCCAATCAGTGGAGGGAGGAAGGGAGAGAGAGAGAGAGAGAGAGAGAGAGAGAGAGAGAGAGAGAGAGAGAGACAGAGAGAGAGAGAGAGAGACAGAGAGAGAGAGAGACAGAGACAGAGAGACAGAGACAGACAGAGACAGAAAGAGATAGAGATAGACACAGAGAGAAACAGACAGACAGACAGACACACACACACACAGAGAAGAGGGAGAGTGAGACAGAGACAGAGACAGACAGAGACAGACAGAGAGACAGAGAGAGAGATAGAGACACAGACACAGAGAGAGGCAGAGACAGACCGAGACAGAGACACACACAGACACACACACAGAGAGAGAGAGAGAGAGAGAGAGAGAGAGAGAGAGAGAGAGAGAGAGACCGACCCCCATAGGTATGAATTCCAGGGCTGGAATGAGTTTCAGGATGAAGAATTTTCTGAGGCATGTAGGAAAAAGGTGCTCTGCAAAGGAGAAAGACTGTAGTGCTGTCTAATAACAGCTAGAATATATATGGCACTTTAAAGTTTACAAAGTGCTTTACAGATATTATATCATTTTATCCTCATGTCAACTTTGGGAGACAGATGTGTTATTGTCTCCATTTTACAGATGAGGCAGAGGTTAAGTGACTTGCCTAGGGTCACAAGTGCCTGAAGCAGAATTTGAATTCAAGGTACCTATGCTTCACTAGGCTGACAAAGGGGTCCAGTAACTACCTGCCTTTGAAAGAAGCCTGGGTCTAAGGTTTCTCCTTGGGGCAGGAGTACGGGGATCAGTCAATGAAGACGATACCACCCCTCAGAAGTAGAGAGGAAGGGGCTTTCTAGAGCAGACATCAAGGAACCTGCAGTGGTGGGGGGCGGGGCGAGCATGTTAGAAACAGAACAGGCACAGAAGGGGCACTGAGACTGATGCTTGACACCCAGGAGCACCTACATTTGCCCTCTGAGCTACACTTTGCCCAGCATACTCCTGTACTTTGCCAGCATACTCAGAGCTCTTTAGGTGGTTCAGAAGAGTGTGATTGGTGCCTGTCAATCCAGGAGCCCAGGACTCAACAGCACTCAGCCTTTCTTCTTCCACATGAGCCTCATCCAGCTTTAGACGACCCATGAGGACTCCAACTCCAGCTCCACCTTCCCAAGAAGCCTGTGCAGACCCTGTGGCCCGCACCCGGTCTCTCTCTACCTATTCCCTATCTTCTCTGCATTCTCAGAGATTGCCTTTCCAGTCTATCAACAAACAAACATGCTTTTAACACCTGTCACTCTGCCAAGCACTGGGGGTACAAAGGCAAGAGTGAAACAGTCCCTGCCCTCACGGAGGTTACATTCGAACGGAGGAGACGATGGAGGAGACACAGGTTTATATAAGATACATACAAAGTAGAAATTATACAAGGTAACTTTAGAAGAGAAGGCATTACCAATTTGGGGTGGAGGAGGGTTCAGACAGTTAAGGCCTCCCTCAAAAGGTGACCACTTGAGCAGAATCTTGAAGGAAGTCAGAGATTCCAAGAAGCAGAGGCGAGGACGGTGAGCATTCCAGGCAGTTCATGGGGAAACAGAGGCAAACAGGGTTAAGTACTTGCCCAGGGTCACACAGCTAGTAAGTGTGTGAGGCTGGATTTGAACTCAGGAAGGTGTCTTCCTGACTTGAGGTTCAGCACTCTATTCACTGAGCCATTTAGCTGGCACAGAGTATTATTAAATGTTAGCTATTATTATACTATTTGTCATTTTAAAGAAAGGTCCATTTATTTCTATGTTTTTTAGTATTTTTAATAGAAATGAGTGTCAAAACATATATAATTAATATAATATATTATAAATATACATACATAAATATATTATGTTTCCATGTATAATTGATATGATCATATGAATTTGTTATTAATATGGTTGGGTTTATAGTTTTCCTAATGTTAAAGCAACCTTGCATTCCTAGAGACCAGATCCAATCTGGTCATAGGGTATATAATCTTTGTATTGTGTTGTTATAGCTTCTTTGCTATTAGTTTATTTAAAATTTCTGCATCAAATGAGTATTAAAATTGTTTTTACATGTAATTAGGGAAAAATAAAATATTATTAAAATTAAAAATTCTGCATCCATGTTCTTTGGAGATATTGGTCTATAGTTTTCTTTTTCTGTTTTCCCTGGCTTATGTGTTAGGATCATATCTGTGTCATATAAAGAATATGGTAGGATTCCTTCTTTTGCAGTGTCCACAGTTTATGTAATACACATTGGAATTAATTATTCTTCGAATTTTTGATAGAATTCACTTGCAAATCCAATTGGTCTTGGGTCCCCCTACCCCCTTTTGGAAGCTTATTCATGGCTTATTCAATTTCTTTCTCTGAAATTGGATTATTTAAATTATTGTTCCATTAATTTGGGCATTTTTTATTTTTGTAAATATTCATTTATTACATTTGAGTTGTGGGATTTAATAATTTTAAAAAATACCCTTTTTGCATTTGTAAATTCTTTTTAATTTTTTTTGTGTGGTAACAGTTTTTCTCTCCTCTTTTTAATCAAATTAGCTAATGGCTTATCTATTTCATTTTTTAAAAACCAGCTCTGAGTTTTATTTATTAATTCAACAAGCAACTAATCTGGGGCATTGGAGATACAAAGGATGACAAAAAACAGTTCCTACCTTCAAGGAGCTCACAATCTAATGGGAGAGACAACGTGGAAACAACCATGTATCAATAAGCTAAGTACAAGATAAACAGGAAATAATCAACAGGTGAAAGGTACTAGAATGGAGAAGAATTGAGAAAGGCTTCCTACAGAGAGTGGGATTTTAGTTGGTGCTTGAAGGAAGCCAGGGAATCCAGGAGGTGACGAGAAGGGAGAGGATGAGAGAAGAGTGAAAATTCCTGGAAACAAGAGATGGAGGGTTTTGCTCCAAGAACAGCAAGGAGACCGGTATCAGTGAATTGAAGAGTCTATGGTAGGGATAAGGTATAAGAAGACTTGAAAAGTATGTGGGTGCTGGGGAGAGGGTGCTAGGTTTTAAAAGTTTTCAAATGCTAGACCGAGGATTGTGTATTTGGTGCTGAAGGTGGAAGGGAGCTACTGGAGCTTATTTTGAGTCACAGGGGTGACGTGATCAAAATCATTTGTTAGGAAAATAATTTTGGCAGTTGAATGGAGGATGGACTGAAGGGGAGAGATTTGTGGCAGGCAGACCAACCTGTAACAGTCCAGGTGTGAGGTGAAAAGGGACTGCAGCAGGGTAGCGGCAGTATTAGAGGAGAAAAAGGGAGCATGTTTGAGAGATATTAAAAAGGTTAACTAGGCAGGTTTTGGCAATGGATTTTGAGGGATGTTAACATGTATATTGAAGCACCCAAGTATGATGCCAGGCAGTACCACTCTTAGGGAAGTGCAAGTGCTTTGTGACCCTGTTTATCAGAGGCACAAAAATTAAGTAAAAAGATGAAATTAAGAAAAACATGAAATATAAAGAATATATGAAATATAAAGAATAATCAAATAAATATGACCTGCACAGGCAAGTGGATATGGGGACATTTGAATAGACCAAAGTCATGTCATCCAAAGTAGTGGAAGTTTGGCATGACCAAAGGAGGTAGAATACTCCTGCATGGGAAAAGGTCTCGATTAGAAGCTGGGGCAGCTGGCTGCAGTGCCTGTACACACAAGCTTTGCTCTGCCTCAACAGGTCTCCACTTCCAGATCTCTTTATTTTTGCTCTCACTAAAATATTAATTTTTAAAAATCTTTAAATATTGCATACTTTTTATGGTCTGAGCAGTTCACTGCTTTTGATGCCCCTTATTTGCTTCTTGGAATTTCTGTTACGTCCTGCACTAGCTGCTTAAAAATCCTGAGTGCTTTACTTAGATTTTTTATAGTTCACAAAATAAACCACTTCTTCAAATTTATTATAAAATATATAACAGTCATTAATGTTTAGACTTCCCTCTAAAGGAGATTGACAGTTGCCATCAAAGTACACGTTCATGCTAGCTCATTGTGTTGTGTATGATGGTGTCTTAGGATGGTGTATTATGCTACATAACATTATATTAGAGGCTGGATAGTTTATGCATTGACTGGAATATTTTAATTTATTCTTTTTCCTTTATATATATTTAAACTCTTGCAAACAATAGTGCAAAAAAACCCTAAGGTATAATATATATTTTAATATGAAAATGTTGTTACAAGCTTACATCAGCTATTGAAATATTTTATCTCATGTCATTTTCTTAAATTATAATTTTGATGTATTTTGTATATTTAATACAAAGTGATTATTATTTTAATTTCAAGAAATATAGTATATCTAGGTTTCACAAAACAGGGCACTCTGAAATGTAAAGACAGAATCAACATTAGATTATCTGGTTTATTTGTACTGCTAACACAACAAATAATATTTTAAAAAACAATGTAAACTTTAGTCTAACATGCAACAAAATTATCTTTAAAATGATCTATTTCATGAAAATGAATATCATTATTAGAGCTTTCTGGGAAGGACCTTTTTTCTCATGAAAAATGCTAAAACAGTTCTGATCTACGATAAAGCTTTATTTGTTTGTGTTTTATTCTTTGACACATTGCAAAAAGGGCAACATTTTCACTTCTTCTTGGAATGTGTGTTACTGCGGAGTGATAGTGGGCAGTCTGATGTATTCTAACTTCTAAGTATCACTTATGAAATGGTGTTTACGAAACTCTCTGAAAATGAAACTGAATATTTGTGGTGTTTTGAGAGACTGTGGGCAGTGTATGTAGCAGTGAGGTGAGTCGTCTTAGTATAAACCATTTTCCTGGAATATCTGAATATTGTAAATTGCCAGGAGGATGAGGGGGCAGAGATTCACTCTTTCACTGTTAGTGGTCCCACACTTTGCATATGGAATGTAGCTAGAGTGGTTGCATGGACTACAATAGACAGTTATTTCAGCTCTGTTCAGTTTAGTATTTAAAATCATAATACTTCTTATGAAAAGGTGAATGCTGTAAGCTAATTATCCTAAATCATCACTGATAAATCAATGTACCTTACCTGGACTCATGAGTTTTGTAATATACTTTTAATCATATTGTTTACATAGACAGGGGCTGCAAAAATATATTTGCCCAGGGCCCTGCACACCCTGGGGGTGGCCCTAACACTAAAGCTTGGATTGAGAAGAAAATTCTAATTTATCAAATTCCTTGAGTAGGGAGGGAAAGCAATCTGAAAGCTGTTAGATATTATGTTTAATGGAGAGAGCCAAGTTTCTGTGAACATCAGAAATGGAAAACTCATGAGAAGAGATGTAGGCTGTTAATGATAGAACAGGATATCCAAAGGATATCCTTTCAAAAGGAGGGTTCAGAAAATAGGAACTAGGGAGATAGAAGGCTAAGCTGGTGAGGGATGAGAATTTGGGGATTAGTAATGGGAAAGTTTTTTAACCTCCCTTCCTCCCTCCCTCTCTCCCTTCCTTCCTCCCTTTCTTCCTTCCTTCCTTCATTCCCTCTCTACCTCTTTTCTTTCTTTATTTTCTTTTCTTCCTTCCTTTCTTCCCTCCATAGATGGCAAATGAGCTGCAGGAGGTAGAAGTTTGGTCACTATACAGGAAGAGGAGTCTCTTTCATTATTTAATTGGAATCTCTTGTTACATGACCAGTTTACCTTCTGTTCTGATTATATATTTCTTGGATAATATCCTTGAAGCTTCTCCCGTGAAAACCTTTGTTGATAATATGTTTTATCTTAATTCAGTCCCATCACACATCTCTCCATTGTCCTTAGGGTGATATGCAAATTTAATTATTCAGAGACTGTGATACACCGTGCTTCCAAGCCTCATAGCATCACTGGAAGAAAACTGATGTTTAAAAGATAGATTTTTAATTCAAAGAGAAATTTGATATCATTAAAAGGATCATGCAATTTCCCACATGTGATCAAGCTTACTTTCTTCCTCCAAATAGAACAATTTACTCATCCATGTGTTGTGTTCATACAAAATGTATGTAATAGACTGTCTATTCAACTACATAATATAGTTCACTTGGTTTTTCCTTCATGTTAAGTTGAATTCTTTTATGAATCTCTTTAAGAGGCTTTTCAGTGAAATTAATGCAATGTCAGTTGAAGTCAGGAACTTTTGGAGCATCTTACCATAAGAAGGATTTCTTAACTTTAGGTCTGTGAACTTATTTTAAAAAAAATATTTTGATAATGCCATTTCACTATAATTGGTTTTCTTGGTAATCCTGTGTATTTTATTTTAGGCATTTAAAAATATGGTTCTGAGAAGTGATCTATAGACTTCACCTATGGATCTAAATGGGTCCATGACAACAAAAAAAGTTGTCCTCCATAGGAAATCCATATTCCATTTGGATTCTGTGCTGGACATCACCTATGACAGTGGCAAACACCTTTGGCAGACATATTCTTTATTTTATCCCTTGATCATTATTGGAGGGTCATTGAACTAAGTTGTCTTCCTTGTTTCATCTTTCAAAAAATTTTGTATGATGTTATTATATGCACAGGACACATATTTTAAGAAGGGAACCTGTAAGGTACCATTTTACTCTATCAAATCAATTTAAAAATAGTTAACAAACAGTAATTACATCAGGGTATTTCAGGAGGTGATTGGCATTTTTTTTCTCTCTTCAGTTGGTGCTGTTCTAATGGTTCTGGGCAGTTTTCATTTATAATTTCTTGAAATATAGTGCTCAGGCCCTTCTTAAATAGATTTTCAAGGAGTCTAGTACTCTTAAATTGTTTCTGTTCTCCAGATAAGTTTTTTTTTCACACCAAATATCTTATATTCTCTCTTACTTTTTCAATGTTTTGATTTTGTTTTATTATTTCTTGCAGTCTTTTAGAGTTATAGACTTCTATTTGGTCTATTTTAATTTCAGGGAGTCTTTTGTTAGTTTACTACTTTATCTTCTAAGCAATTTATATTGCTTTCATTTCTTTTCTCTAGAGCTTTTATTTTATTTTTTAAAAATTTCTTGCTTCAATTATCCTAGTATTCATGTAGTCCTTGTGGAAAATCCTCTTTTTTCTTTGAAGTCTCTGTTTGCAGTTTTAAAGTATTTATTCTCTCCTAAGTTGCATTTTTGGGCCTCTTTGGATCTACAATAATTCTTTATAGAGGTTGGTATCTCTCCAGTCTTAATTTCTGAATTTGGGTTTTGTGCCAAGGCCAGGTTCTAATCCTATTGTGTTTTGGGGCAGGGTGTAGTCTGTCTTGCTTGGTCTTACCCTAGGGTCACCTGGGTCATTGCTCTGACCTCCACCTCCCAGGGGTAAGCACCCTTATCTTTGAGGTTCAGAGCACTGTATCTTCAGGGCTCTCAATAATATCTCAGGAAGAAAAGACCCAGTGCTAATGACTTCAGAGTTCTGGCTTGTCCCAGTCTGAGGGCTGCCATGGTTAAACGAATCACTGCCACACCTGCAACTGATTCTCAGTTGCTTCTAAGGTCTCTGCTGTGGGATTCCAACCTCTGTTCTCCTCCTCCCCTGCCCCAGCCTTTCCAGCATTGCCTTGCATTCTCCCTGACTCTGGATGCAGAGCTTTGAAGACTATGTTTCTCTGCCCCATTCCTGGCTGTGCTGGGAGCTGGCTGCCTTATTTGGCTGTGTTGCATTGCCTTTGATTGGGGAGGAGTGTGGGGGGAGGCTTTCCTATTGTTCTATGGGTTTGTGACTGACTTTCTGTGTAATCCTTGGTAGAAGAAATTACTTTCTTTCATGGCTCATTGGATTATTTGATCATTTTTTGGCCTTGTGTGTATTTTTACATGTTTGCTGGAATTGCTATAGTATGGAGAAGTGAATTTCTCCCTTCCTCCATTTAAGCAGCCACTATTGTATTATATTTTTTGTGTCTGTCTGTGACTATAAAAATGTGTTTTTTTTGTAGAAAAGCGTTTGTGAATACCTCCCTGTTCCCTTCATCAAGGATTCCCTTAATGTATATATACAGATTATTCTCATAAAGAGTCATAGGTAAATTTATTGATAGGTTTTTATGTAATCTCAGTAGTCTTTTTGGTAGTAGTAATGTATACAGTTTTTCCCTAAACATTCGTTATTCTCTCTTTTATATATCTTGAGATGCATAAAATTGAATCCTCAGTGTTGTAAAACTGTGTCCTTTTAAAGACCTCTGTGTAAACACGGTTTAGTCCAGGACGGGGAACTTTAGTCCAGGAGTGGAGGCTACATGGGGCCCTCTAGGTCCTTAAGTGTGGCCTTTGACTGAATCCAAACTTTAGTCCAACACTTTCCATCTTTGACTTCTCTAATGTCAAAATGTGGTGCTTTCACTGTGATCGATGGAGAAAAAAATAGTTTGTGAGAGTCATTTTGGTAAGTCTTTGGTGGTATAGTGGACAGAGCACTGGGCCTCAAATGAGGAAGACCTGAGTTCAAATGTGACCTCAGATACTTGCTAGCTGTGTGACCCTGGACAAGTCACTTAACCCTGTTTGCCTCACTTTCTTCATCTGTAAAATGAGCTGGAGAAGGAAAGGGCAAACTATTCCAACATCTCTGCCAAGAAAACTCCAAATGGGGTTACAAAGAGACAGACACAACTGAAAACAACTGAACAATAACTTAATATGTGCCAAGTCTGAGTTCTCAAAGAGCTTCCTAGTCTAATGGGAGAGACAACATATTGACTGCCTCTATTTGCAATGTATTGTGCTCACTTCTGGCCTACGTAGATGAAAAAAAAAAACAACTTAGTTCTGGGATGAAAGTGGTGGTAGGGACAAGATGGACAGAGATAAGTAATCCATCTAAAATGTATGGAGTGGGGGGGGTTGTAGTTCACTAGGAGACTTGATCCTGATAAAAGACTCCTTGAAAATTCAAAGAGGAAGAAAATACTTTTAGCTGAGAAGATCTGGGAAAGTTTCATGGAAGAGGTACTATCTGGGGTGGGCCTTGAGGGAAGAGGATTTCAGTGAGTGAAGATAAGGACAGAATATGTTTTTGATTATGAGGAATGGCTTGTGTGAAGAAACTGAGGTCAGTGATAGCAGTATGAGAAAGAGGAACAGATGAGACTGGGGAGACAGCCTGGAAATATCAGTACAGAGAATGCAAACTTATTGTTTGTTGATTTAAAAAAGATAGTCAGGGGAGTTAGAACTTTGGAGACAATAAGGAGCTATTAAATGTTTTTTTTAACCAAAGACACACACATACACACACACACATGCACAACAACAACAACAAACAAATAGATCTATGAGTAAGAAAGGGGTCCAAACTGAGTGAGGCCCTTCTTAGGAGCCTACAGCCTTTGTCCACAGGGGGTGCTGATGAGGGCTTCTGTTAGAATGGCAAGTGGTAAACAAGAGAAGGGGACCTAAGAGATATTATACTAGATGGAATAGACAGAACTTGATAACTGATTGAGGGTTGAGAGGGGTGGGGTGGGGCAGAGTATATTGTAAAGCACAGAACATTTTCCAAATGTCGAATCTAGAAGATATCTAGCTGTAGTCCTTGCTCATCATTACTATGGAGAAGCTGCAATGAATGAAATCGAGGAAAAAAAGTATGATGGGGTAGAGGTGGGGGGGCGGGGAGACACACACACACACACAGACAAGGAGGGGGGAGAGAGAGAGAGAGAGAGAGAGAGAGAGAGAGAGAGAGAGAGAGAGAGAGAGAGAGAGAGAGAGAGAGAGTTCCCAGGCATTACATCTCTTCTTTCTTCTACTCTTTTGAGGGAGGGTTGAAGGCGGATGCTAACTGTGTTTCAATGTGGGGGATTCGTTAAAGCGCACCTTGAGTCTCAATAGGAGTGTGTTCCAATCATTCTCACCGTTCCCCATTGTTTGTTCTTTCTCGGTAACTTAGTTGAGCCCCTGCCCTAGGGTATTGGATGCCGTTAATTCTTCCTGCAATTAGTATTCATGGTTAGCTAAGCAGAACTAATGCAACAAACCTTTTTGACTTTGAAGGTTATGTTACATGTTGTCCGAGCGCCCCTTTGGAAATGGCTCTTTATGAAGAAGATAATCTTGTATATCTCTGGGAATTTTCATTCACCTGGTTTTAAATTGTCCAGTGGCCCTTTTGGCTTCTTCAATTTGATTCCCATCGGAAGCAGCCAAAGCTCGATGACAGCCGAATAAGAGTACATTGCTCCTTGCCCCCTTCCCCCCTCCCCCCTCCCCCGCCCCGCCCGCCCCTCCAAAATGCCCATTGCAAGGTATGCTATGAGCAAGCTGAACTCTGAGCTACTCGGGCTTTCACTACAGCTAGGTTTTCCTGCTCGATCTCATTACTATTGAACATAGAGAACTTTAATTCACAGAGAAGTTGCTTCTTTATTTTCAACATCCACAGGGATGGATCTGAGAATTCTGACTTCCTAGACAAGGCTTTTAAAACTCTCTGAAATTCTAACTCTGGAGAGTTTCCCTGGGGTAGATGAAGTAGCCACAACCAGAATTTTTTTTATCTTTTCCTTCCGAATGTTCACTACCAGTTAACACTTTAAATAGACAAAAATTAAAATTAAAATTACAAAGGTCAGAAGATACACTTGGATGCTGCCTAAAAATTCGAATCTCTCATAAATGGCAACCTCAGCCAGCTCCACTTAGAGCCATTTGAATTCATGTCTCATCCCTGTGAATAGGTTAGGGATGCTTCCCCTCACCATAAATCCAGAGCCCCTTTTCTTTTAAATTCTTGCAGTGAGATGGTGGTTTGTTAAGAAGAAATTGCATCCACATTTCTATCAGGCATTGTTTATCGAAAATATACGAAAGAAGAAAAAAAATACAGGAAAATCGCCATTTTTGAGTTTTAAAAAAGGTGCACTAATTGGTGGTGACTGGATGTTGATGTGTCACTATTACAAGAAATGGTGACAGAACCAACACCAGTGTGAAATGTCTGTGATACATCCCCCGCCCCCAATCCCTCAGTATGTGCTAGATATAGCAGCTTAAGGAAGTGGACAGCTTTTAGAAGAGTTTGCAGGTGAGGAGTATCTCATGAGCCAATCCCTATGTTATTTACACAGTTTGTGATGACATCATCCCTATTTTCTGTGAGAGGAAGCTTAGTAAAATGAGAAAACAGGGAAAGATGAGGGGGTTGGTTGTGCAAGGACCTCTCTCCAAGGCAGTGAGACTCACTTTCAAGTGTTGTTCACCATAATGAAAGGAACAACACTTCAGCTATTTGTGAATGAGCCTTTTCCTCCTGTCCTGTCATCTCCTGTTCTATTCTATCCTGTCCTCTCCTGTCATCCATGGCTTAAGAACTGGGACCTCCCACTACATTTACTCCAAACTCCTAAATTTGTGTTTTAATTTGCATCATATTACACACATGCCCCCCACATATGTCTGTCGCTAACTCTGTCTTGTCTCTCTGTCTGTCCCTCTAGAGATAATTCTATAACTTTAAAACACCAGAGAGAGTAGTATCCCCAAGTTTCATTGAATAACCTAACCCCAGGAGAGAAAGTTTGGCATTATTTTAAAACATCATTTTCCATTGGAAGACATCTTAAAATTTAGATGAATATATATCCTTCTCATGGAGAATAAACAGTGGAGAGATTTCTTTCTTAAAAGCTGCCCCATAAATATTTTTCATAAATATTAAGCACGGTTTTTGCTTTAATCTACCTAATGATGATGATGATGACGACTATTTTTTTTAATCCCCTGAACACGCTGGTGGTGTGTAACCAACCCCACAGACTGATGCATTTTTAGAACAGGTTGTCTTTGGCAGGGCTTCATTATATGTTAGTGTTCTCCCAGACAATGCTGGGACAATACAATCTATTGAAAGACTGACTTTTTTTTTAGATATGTACTTCTCTGCTCAGGACAGCAGAAATTTCTGATCAAGTCAAGTACAGGTGATTATGGCTTCCAATGTAAATCAGTTAACACCTGTAATTTTCCTTGTTCTCTAATGCTATTAGTTATTTCAAGGGTAAAAAAGGATGTTTTACTTAATTTTTTTTTATCTTACTAGGTACCCGTAGCTTAACTTAATGATTTGTATAAGTGATAGTAATTGCTGGAACTACAGTTGAGTATTATTAGCTATAAAATGAACATGGTTATATGTCCAACAGAACTAGCAAGGGACAGAAATGCAGTTGTATCCAAGAGAAAATAATTACAGCAATAATCAGTGTAATTCATGATAATGGCTGAATTGAATTTCACACCATAGCTCCAAGCACTTACACTTAATGAATGTAGTTTGTGCTTGTTTACTAAAAAGGTTTTTAGCAGAAAATCGATAATGTAACTTCAGTGTTTCTAATTGCAAATGCAATTATTTTTTTTAAAGTAGTGGTTCAATAAGGATTTTGTAGAGAAAATTGAGGTATGTGAGTGCTGCAAATGCTGGTGCCTTAATTAGTCTACCTGTACATTAGTGCTATGGTTCCTTAATATCTATTTATTACAACATATTGATTAAAATGGATTTGTATTCAATTTTAAGGCTAGCTAATGTAATGGACATTGAAACTTTGCTGTATGCATTGGCTGTGATTAAAACATATCACTAGGTAATGAGGCTTTCTTTAAATAGGTGGTTTCAGAAATCATCTTAACACATGATGATGGCGGCAAGAAAGTAGGGACTGAGATACTAGACAATTTCTGCAAAGCTAAAGTGACAGTAATAGATACAACCCAGAATTGACAGCATTTAAGAATTTGGAGGGACCATAGTGGCCATTTAGTTCAACCCATACCCCAAAGGAATCCACACCATAGCATACATTACATATTGTCCTCCAGCTTCTCTTCAAGACATACAAGGAAGGGTGACCAATCATCCCCTGAGACAGTCCATTCCACTACAGGACAGTTCTAATTGTAGGAAGTTTTCCTTTTAAATTCCTTAAATTTATCTTTTTGCAACTTCTACTTGCTCCTTGTTTGTCCTTTGGGGCCAAATAGAGTAAACCTAATCCTTCTTCCATATGATAGGCCTTTAAAGCCTTGAAACCAGTCATTACGTCTCCTTTCCTCTGTTCCACAACCCCCCCCCCCCCCAACTCTTCTCTAGGCTGAACACCTGTGACTTGTACTCTCTCAGTAGGACATCAAGTAGAACACATATCGAATTAGATTATATTTTTAGTGCCTTCAATTAACTAGGTATGATTTGGATTTATGCTTTCCCAGATCAAGGATATATTTACAATTGTACAAATCTTAATTTTTGTATGGTCAATGACATCTATAGATCTAGATTCCATAGAACTACAAACTAGTCAGAAGGGACTGTACAGATCATCTAGTCCTGCTCCCTTATTTTGCCAAGAAGGAACTATTTGCCAAAAGTTGTCACATTGCTAATTGGTGACAGGCCATAATTAGAACCTGAGTCTCTTTCCTAGGCCAGTGTTCCTTTCACTATATCACACTACTTTTTAATCAGTTCCTTACTACCATATTGGTTAGAATTCTGCCAAAAATTGATATTAAAACTTTCAAACATATTATGAGATTAAACCTAAGATTTTCCACTTTTCTGTTCACCATCATCTTGTAGTTATTGAGTCCATGCTTGATGAGTAGAGTTGGCATCATCCTTATTTTGGGAGATGATGTACAGTCAATATTAAAGAAACTTAATTCTCAATTTGAACCCTAACTTGATTCACTAGGGCTGGGGACTGCTATTATCAGTCTTACAACATCTTCAGGTATCTTCATTTACCTCAGAAGATGTGGTGAAGGTCTCAAGAATAATTTTTCAAAAGTTCAAAAACAATACCGTAATGAACTTTGAGAGACAGCGACAGAGAAAGAGAGGAGAGAGAGGGAGAGAGAGAGAGAGAAAGAGAGGAGAGAGAGGGAGAGGGAGAGAGAGAGAGACAGAGAGAGAGAGAGAGAGAGAGAGAGAGAGAGAGAGAGAGAGAGAGAGAGAGAGAGAGAGAGAGAGAGAGAGAGAGAGAGATACATACCCACACACACACACAGACAGATAGACAGAGAGAGAGAGAGAGACAGAGACAGAGAGAGAAAGAGAGACACAGAGAGAAAGAGCAAAAGAAGAAAGAAGCAGATGGAAGGAGGCAAATAAAAAGATGAATATTAAAACTCTAGAGAGGTTGAAGACCATGATAATTGTCACTGAGTTCTAACCACAGTGGACTGCAAACCATATTCAAAATGATATTCAGAAAATCTTTGGTTCCTCAATTCAATTTAATTTAAATAAAAATACATATGTAACATCTTATGTAGAGAGAGTACTGTGCTTGGCATTGGAGGATACAAAAAGCTGAGATAAAAAAAAACATCCAGTCCCTGTCATCATGGAGCTTACAGTCTAGTTGGGAGATATGGCACAGATACAAATTACTCTAATACACGATGATATGTTATAAGTATGGGAAGGAAGGGTGAAGTCCTATTTAAAAGGTCTTAGTGAGAGCAGCCAGTACTGAACGGGGGGATGGAAGAAAGTTTCTTGAAAAAGATGACATTTGAGCTGGGCTATAAATGATTCAGTAGAAGTGGAGATTTAGAGGTTTGGGGGAAAGGTGTGAGAGAAGAGTATTCCAGCCATAGAGAAAAAGAGAAACAAAGAGAAAGAATCAGGAAATGCAGGGGATTGTGTAGCAGAGTCCTGTGGTTCAGTATAGTTTAGCTTAGAGTAATCTGAGATAAGACCAGAAGGGTAGAATACGATCAGGTTGTGCATGACCTTAAATAGAATCATTCTGGGCACCATTCTGATAAAGACTCTGTCTCTGTTTCTCTCTCTCTCAAAAAAAATAATAAAAACAAATAACCCCAAACTCACAATAGTTACCCCAATTATATTAAAGATAGACCTCTTGGAGAAGATGGGTGTGGTCTCAGAACCACACTGGCTTGTGATATGAATTATCTGACAAACGGGTAGAGTGGAAGAAAGGCATTTTAAGCTCATCTTCCGATAGAATCTCTTTTAAGTAGGGTCTCCCAGAGTTGCTTCTAAAGCTTATTCCTAGCTGTCCCCCAAACCTTACCTCAAATTTACTCTCTTCTGTGAAGCCTTTCCTGATGGTCTCAGGCCAAAGTGGTCTCTCCCTTTTCTGAAGTTCAACAGTGTTTGAGAGGATATTTGTAAGGTATAGTGGAAAGTGTTCTAAACATGGAGCCAGAAAGCCTCAGATTTATCTCAAGTTTTGTCACTAGCTATGTCATCATGAACAAGTCACATAAACTTGCTTTGGAATAAGTTTCTTTATTTGTAAAATGATAAAAAAAAATAACATCTGTAGTACTCTATACCTCCTAAAGTTATTGTGGGAAAAGGATATAGGATTTAAACCTAGGGTCAAGGAACTTTAAAAATATTTTTGATGTTTTAAAAATATTTTCAATATAATTAATTTTAGTATCTCATATATGCACTTTGTTTTATGCATTTGAAATAATCTGAGAAGTAGTCCATAGACTTGCCAGCTGGTAAAGGGGTCCAGGACATAAAAAAGGTTCCAAATACCCCTGATATGAATGTTAGCTCCCACTGTTGTACTTGTTTGATGCCCTGTATTGCTAATTATTTTTGTTTTAGCTTTGTGGGGCTCAAGGCCATCTTTTTAATCTACTTTAGTCTTTTGCATATAGAAGGTACTCAATAAATGTTGAATGAATAATTCATTCTTTCAGACATTGGGTGGAACCAATCTTTATACTTTATGGGATTATAAGGGACATTAGATAGCATCTAGCCCCACCTACTCTTTTTTGTGCATGAGGAAACTGGGGCTCATAGAGAGGAAATAACTTACTCAGAGTCACACAACTAATGAAGAGCAAGTTTAATATTTGATCCGAGGTCTTTAGACTCCAAATCCAGTACTCTTTCTACCACATCAATCCCTTCACTTCGGCAAATATCCAATTGCTTTCTGTGTTTAAAATATGCCTTTACCTTGGCTATTTTCAGAAATGAAGAGCCATGCTGGAAATCTCCTTGTGGACCTGTTTGTGTCTGCATTCATACTAATGGGAAACATACATGCATATATATGCATACATATCTACATGCTTACATAGATCGTTAAGTTTTCATATGGTTATAATTTGCAAGGGTAGTTCTGAAATAACAAATGCCACAGAATTTCTTGCAAAGAAAGAATCTTATAAAAGAAGGGGAAGAACAAAAGCTACCAGAAGAAAATGTGAATTGCCTACAAACTCTGCATACTTTTCCTGAGCTAATGAGGGGATGATAGCAATCTCCTGATACCTGGGAGACACTAATTTATGGATTAAAAAGAAAGCTAATGCTTATTAAAGCTTTTTCTCTCCCTCTTTGGCCCGTGTTGCTTGCAATATGTGAATCTGCCTAGGAAGACTAGAAGCTCTTGTTTGGCAGAATGACCTAATATCCTATGCTGGGTAAGAAGAACAACATAACTGTTTGACCAACAAAATGTATAGAAAATGGTCATCGGTAAGTAACAATTATGTAATAATCTTATCCAAAGAAAATGGGGGTGCGAATTAAGTTTATTTCACTGGGAAAACATTAAGGTATACAAAGAGTTCTTAATAAATAGAAATAAATAGTGCAGGTTTTACGCTGTGGCTATTTTCTATGGTTATCTGCCCTTGCTGCTACCACGCCAGTCGCATTTTCTGCGGGGCTCAGAACAGCATTTTACTTTACAAAAACAACTAGCTCTTTTCCAGCCAATGATTACTTGTAATTATGCTTTCCCCTGCTATTATTCTAATAGGCTGTCATGCTGTACAGAGGAGGCGTTTGGAATATACGGCTGCTTTTATGGAGGGACTGCTGGAACACTTAATATAGCTCTATTTTTGAATTATCAGGTTCTATCCTTTTGAAGTCTGTGTTAGTGGAACTCCTATTTATGAGATGTGCTGTGCTTAAAGGTTTGCTATTGATGAAGAGGTCCAACAGAGGCCTTTATCCTAAGTACTGGAGCATTCTCCCTGAGAAATAAACAGCCTTGCTAAAAGGTATGTTGTGTACCAAGGCTGCAAATTACCAGCCAAGTACTTTATAACAGTATACTTCAAAAATACCTTTATGCTTCTTGTTTGTCCTCTTTTCCATAGACATGAGTGACATTTCTTAAAGCATATAGGGAAAGAAAGGTATTGGCCACCAACCATCATTCAATAAGCTGGAAAAGGGTACGTGTGCCATATAGAGCCTGGGAGGCATGGGTCTGCTGTGGATATTATAGAATTGGTAGGCATCAAACAATTTTTGCCCTCTTCAGTTCTGCATCTGTGTGTGTATGTGTATGTGATTTCATTAAGTTTTCTAAACTCTTATTCAAAAAATGAAATTAGCTTTGGTTGAACATTTTGTGGAGTTGGGGAATGGAGCAGGGAAGAGGCTCAGCTAAGAAGGCTAAACTGAATTTTGCTAAGACCATGCAGGACTATAGTCTCTTGTGTGAGAGAGAACAGGTGTAAATACGATCTCTAGAAAAATCAATGAGGGAAGGCTGTAGCTAGGACATTTTCCAATAAGATGTGGTGGGGGGAGGTGGGGAAAGCCTGTTGGAGGAGGCTTTAGGAGGTGGCAGGTGAATTGAGAGTGGGATGGGTTTTGAGGTTTCCCCAGCTGCCTTCAGCATGGATAAATCCCAGTCTTTGACTTTTTTTTCACGGTCAGCAACTTTGACTGAAAGTGTTTCCTCACAAGTAAAACTTGCTTGCATGGCTCTTTCTGTTGACAGGGGTTCAGCCATATGACCCTAAGTAGAAACTGACTGAGATATACTCAAAAATTTCGCAGTCTGATAAACTGAGTTCTCTTTAGGTCTTAAGTAGTTCTTAAACTGAAATGAACAAGTTATAATTTTTATCAAAATTTTCCATCTGGCCCATCTATTATCTATCTATCTATCTGTCTATCTATCTATCTATCTTTCTACCTATTGGTGAGGGGTTGCATTTCCTCTGTAGTATCTGAATTTCATTGTTAGGCAGAAAAGCATCTCAGATTTAGTAAGAGTTATGTAAGTGTCTTTGGTCTTGCTAATGTATAGACAGCAGGCAGAGAGGTTGCTTTAAGTAAGGGCAAATGCAGCAGGTTTTCCCCGTGCATTCAGAATTTGCATTTGATTTCACAAATAAGGCAGGCTATTGCTCCAGAGTGTTTGTCTTCTGTTTTTCATTTGGAGCCTTAATGCATCAGAATCTTGACTCTGTCCTCCCTGTCTAATTCATCTTTACTCATATATTTTACTATTACTGATAGCTTTTCCCTTAAGCTTGTCTATTTACTAGCGGATTTGACAGATGACAGCTCCTCTTTGGAATGTTAGATAGCATTTGTATGGCGGCAATGCCAGGAGCACTTGGAGCGCTGGTGTTGCATATTTATTGATCTCCATATTCCCAATAATCCGATGCACGTCACATTTGACAACATTATGTGGAGAGGTCAGCTAGATGGGGCTAATGAAACTGTTCCAAAGATGGATGTTGTTTTCCACAACATTAACCTTGCAAATAGCTGTCAGTAGTGCATTTCACTATAGGGCTTGGCGTTTGAGACTGCCCCCCCCATTCCTCTCTCTCCCTCTTTTTTTTTATATAGTTGACGTTAACATTAAACAAAACCCGGAGCCATTAAATCTTAGTATTTATATACAATAGAAAACACAGACGGCATGGCAATATTCCAAATGAAAATCTTATTAACAGCATATGGTGCTTGTGGCAAAGTCCTGAGCAATTTGAAAATGGGCCCGGCTGTCTCCAGTGTTTGACAGATTAGTGAAAGATGGTGTAAAGCCCCAAATGGGAAACGGCTGAATTCAGAAGGATTAAACTGGCAAATAGAAGATTCTGATGCAATTAGGAAGTATGGAGCACTTCTAGATTTCATCCCAGCTTTTCCATTCTGAGCCTCCAGTAATCCCAGTAGGTACAAAATAATGCACAGTCAAATCTGGTTGGGGCTGCTTCATATTTAAAGCCAAAGGGTGAGAACAATATTTGAACCCAAAAAAAGCAGATTGAGGGATATGTTACTTTTCAAGAGAGGACATTTCGATGTTTTGGTGCAGAAATTAAAATATCTTATTGAAGGTCTTTGGACAAAGCGCTTTGAAAACATTGAAGAGATGTACTTAATGCCCTGTTCTTGCTCCAAGGATCTTTCACTCTGGGGAAGTTATACAGATGGCTCATTTCAGGGAGGCCAGATTTGAGGCCAAGTGATTTCGAATGCTGCCCTCTCCTTGATCCTCTATCATGTTCAACTGTAGCTCTTTAGGTATGGAGAGTCACAAAACATTTTTGAAGCCAACATACTTTTAGTTAAAAGCTAGGCACAGAAGTTGCCAGTGCAAGATACAATATTAGAACTTTTAGGAAAAAGAAAAGACAAGTCTTTAATTCATATCTAATCTAATTTGGCACATTTGACATTGAAAGGCACATTTGATAGAATTATTCTTAGGAGTGTTTCCATTCCCAGTTCTCCCCAAGTCCAGGCAAAACCATGGCTTTTTAATAATATCCACTATATTTGTTTACCTGGATTAAAAAGACCATAGGCTTGGTTCCATCCCACCATACCTCATGGGTGATAAGAGCTAGAATTTCTCTTTAACTACTGATAGATAACCTTGACATAAAATTAATAGGAATACTTTGGTTGTAAAATTTTCTTGCAGTAATACAAACTCGAGAATTTGCAGGTCTTTTTATTTGTTTCGTTCAGCAAGATGAAGGGTGGACATAGAAAATAACTATATCCTATATATGTAAACCCATATACTATAGGTTTAAGAGCTAGGAGATTTTCAAGTTCATTTTGGTGAATTCCTTCATTTAACAGGTGAGGAAACTGAGGCTCTGAGAAGGAAAATGATGGGAAAGCTCACAGAACATCAGTGGTAGAACTCAGGTCTCCTGACTTATAGTTCAGGCTTTTTTCCAGCATTCCGCATTAATAACAATAGTTTGATTTAAAAAATTTTTTTCCTGTCAATTAACAAGTTCAAGTGTAATGTATCTTTCTGCACTAGAATAACCTCACCCCCATACTAGGACAATTGCCTGTTGGTTGGTCTCCATCTCTCCCCACTCCAGTACATCCTCCACTCAACTGTCAAAGTGATTTTAAAATTTAGGTCTGGCCATATCGCTCCCTTCCTTTCTTCCTTCCTTCTTCCTTCCCTCCTTCCATCCCTCCTTCCATCCCTCCTTCCCTCCTTCCTTCCCTCCTTCCTTCCCTCTTTCCTTCCTTCCTTCCTTCCTTCCTTCCTTCCTTCCTTCCTTCCTTCCTTCCTTCCTTCCTTCCTTCCTTCCTTCCTTCCTTTTCCCAGTAAACTCCAGGGCCTACCTTTTACCTCCAGAATAAAATATAAAACCTCCACTTGACTTTTAAAGCCTTTCATAACCTGGCCCTCTCTTACCCCTCCAGTCTTCTTGTATCTTATTCCCCTCAATGTACTGACTCAGTGACACTGGCCTCTGCTTTTCCTCACACAAGAGAACCCATCTCCCAAAACTGGACTTTCCCACCATCTGTTTCAATGTTCTCCCTCCTCATCTTCTTCTCCTGACTTCTCTGGCTTCCTTCAAGTCTCAGTTAGAATCGCATCTTTTGTAAAAAGCTTTTCCTAGTCCTCCTTATTGCTAGCGCCTTCCCTCTATTGATTATCTCCAATTTATCTCATGAGTGTCTTATTTGAGCATAGTTATTTGCATGTTGTTTGCCCCATTAGACTGTGAGCTCCTTGAGGGCAGAGACTTTTTGCCTTTCTTTGTGTACTCAACATTTAGCACAGTGCCTGACACACAGTAGGCTCTTAATCAATAATCGTTGGCAACTTGATTTGTTAGCAGTTAGATTATTATGCATTTTCAGAAAGAATATTTCTTTTTCTCATCCCTGTGCCTAGCTAATGTAACATACTTGTCCTGGATTTCTTTCTTTTACCTATATTGAATGGGGGGTGGGGCACAGCAGAGAGCAAAAGAACTCAGTCAAAGTAAGGACTAAAATTAGCACAAAAAATGAGTAATATGTGAACAACACACCAAAAGACAAAATACTCATTAAAGGAAACACTATTAAAAAGTTATATGTGATAGGTACAAGTTAAAGCTACCCCAGGTAGCTTTAACACAGGCATGAGCAAATTACATGGGTAATAGTTGCCATAGTAACAAGTAGACAATATGGTGTTTATGTTACCTTGGAGATGCCCAGTACTTTACCAAAAAAAAAGTTAAAAAAAAGGAGACTTATAAAAGTATTTGAAGATGACATGAGGGAGAATATTTTATAATAAACATTTTACTTCTTAGGTTTTAATGTTTATTTATAATGAAAATCACAATCTGCATTTACATACTGCAATTTCCTCCCCTTCACTGCCCCACCCCCTTTAAAACAGGATTCTCTTTTAAAGCCTTTCAGTAAATTTAAACACTGAAGACACTCCTGGCAGCCATCTTGGATGCAGCCATGTTGGATGGTTGCCATGAGCTGGCTACTGTCAGTCAGCCCACTATGAAGTGAACTTGAAGGTGTCCCTGGACCATGAAGACTGTTACAATGGCTTATGTAAGGCACAGGGGAGTGCTCATAAAGTTTTAATTTTTTCATTTATGGGATAGGAATTCTTCAGAAGGTGCATGAATGATTTCAGAATGATGGAACACAGTATAGAATGGGGGTCTGGCAAACGGCTGGTGGATCTTGGTTGTAGACCCAGATGATACTGGCTGCTACTTGAAGCTTTTTGGCTTGACTCTTTGCTTGATTGAATTTAACCTATGGTTCACCTGCTTGTTTGACCTGGTTTGTATAGACCAGGAATATTTAACTCATTATGTTTTCATTTTTTCAAGAGGAGTTGTATAATTTTCTAATAGTAAGTTGCAATCACATAGTGTTTAGGGTTTGAAAAATTCTTTACAACCCCATGAGGTAGATAATACATTTTACAGATGAGGAAACTGAGGCTCAGAGAAGTTAAATAATTTGCTCATTGCCCATATCTGGTAAGTGTCTGAGGACAAAATTAAGGCTCACAATATAAGGTTATTTTATTCATTAATGAGACCTTGACTCTTAACGGCAACTTTTAGAGAATTTTCAGATTCAAATCTGAAGTATGGTTTGAACCTAAGTCTCCTGAATACAACTTAGCAATCTATGTACTATATGGTTTCTCTCAAAACCAAATTCAAATAAATTTCCTTAATGGAAGGAAGGAAGGAAGGAAGGAAGGAAGGAACGAAATAGGCATTTATCAAATCACCTACTATATCCTAGGCATGGTACTAAAACACTTTAGAAACATTATCTCATTAAATTCTCACAACAATCCTGGGAGATAGATACTATTATCATTTTCATTTTGTGAGGCAGAGTTTAAGTGACTTGCCCAGGGTCATACACCTAGTAAGTATCTAAGGCCAGTTTGAATTCAAGTCTTCCTGACTCCAGACCCAGTGCTCTCTATATAGTGTCATTTGGTTGCCTTTAACTTTTTTTTTAAAGTGTTATACAGCACTTTTTGATGGGATAATAGAAAAATTACGAAATGTACAAGAAACCAACAGTGATAGCCAATGAGATTTGGCACCACTGATATAGATCCAGCTCGAACATTTGTGTACTTTAGCCCGTATTCTTATCTTTATATGAATAGAATAGGTAACTTCTGGTTCAAAGTTCTCGTTCCTCTGATTGTTGAGTCCTGAGTCTGATGTTTTGCTTTTGTCACTAATTAGCTGTAGAATTTTTGACAAGTTCATGTCTCCTCTTTGAGAATCATTTTCGTCTTCTGTATAACACAAGGTCCCTTCTAGTCAGGAGTATGCTGGAGTCAGTTCAGACCCTGCTCAGAGCCAATTGTTACATCTTCAGTGTGAGCTTTGATACGTCAGAAATCAGCAAATGCTACAAATATGAGCGTGATTTATTTTTCTTCATTTGTCTAGACTTAAGAAAATGATGAAGAAAATATTAATGATGTGGATAAATATAAAACTGTGTTGTGTGTGTGCATTTTTTCCTGGGGCTATTTTTTTCAATATTTGCTAGCCTATCCCTACTTCCAGTTTTGAAATTTAATAGTTCTAAGCACTATTGCTTAATGTGCTCCTAGTGTCTTCTCTGGGGCTTGTTTATAGGTAGATTTCAGTCTTAATTGCTGAATAGATCTATATGTTCTCCTGGCAGCTGGGCAAAGCTCCACATATGAGAAATCAGAATGCTATATTTGAATTTTAGGTCACATCTTTCCTTAGCATAGTTTCTGACTCTGGAATGGTCTAAAGAGATCATGTGACCCAACATTCTTAAGCTTCATGAATACAGAGTATTTTTTTTTATTCTCAATCAATAAATGAGGGAGACAAAACTCAGAGAAGTTAAGAAATACACCTAAAGCCACACAGCTATTTGACAGTTTAGTGTGTGTTCTCTCTCTCTGTCTCTCTCTCTCTCTCTCTCTCTCCCTCCCTCACTCTCTCTCCCTCCCTCCCTCTCTCTCTCTCCCTCCCTCTCTCTCTCTCTCTCCATCCCTCTCTCTCTCTCTCTCTCTCTTCCTCCCCCTCCATATACTATATATGTATATACATGTATAATTATATTACATGTATAATTCATTGTATAGCTAATATAATGAATTTGTGAGAAGGGTATTTCAGAACAAAAATGCCCAAACAGTGCCCAATTGAGGCTTTGTTCAAATTCACAAATATTTTCTTAATTGTACAAGGGGATTGGCAGTGAACTTGGATCCTCTATCAAAAAAATGAGATACATGAGTTGTTTGGAGGGATCTGTTTAGCTACCAGAATCACTGCAGTCTTCTAGCTTCACATTAAATAAACCTAGAATCAATTCTCAGTATAGCCTCGGAATTTCCCTAGAACAATCTGTCTTAACTCTAATTTCATCTGCTGAAATTAATTTTAAAATTTCTAAATTTTGAAGAATAATCACTAGATTTCTATGTAATATTTGCCAATTTGTAGTTACATCTAAAGTCCTCTTCTTATGTTGCATTGCAGCATAGAATGAAGGCTGAGTTCTTGAAGGCTATACTCCATCAGGTCCTATCAAAATGGAAAAATCCATCTATATGTCTGTTGTGCAAATGTTTGTCAACATAAATTCTCACAATCTACTAAATAAGAGAGTAGAAATCCCACATTTCCAGGTTTATTACACAATTTTTCCCTCCTTACAATCTGGGTCTGTTCAAACTGGCACATATAATGTTGTATCTATCATTAATTAATTGAATTGTGATGTAGTTGGTAGAGGGGGCACACACATTGATGAATTCCTGGATCTTGTCAGGATTGAATTATATAGGTGGGAGTCAAAGGGCCTGGGTTCAAATCCTGCCTTGGATACTTACTGTGTGACCTTGGACATATCATTAACCTCCCTAGGCCCTAGTTTTCTTATCTACTAAACAAGTAAAATGTACTAGTTGACCATTAAAGTCTAAAATGGCTTTACATCTATGAACTATGTGTAAAAGTACATGTATGTCTAGAAAAATGTAGGGGTAGTGAATTGTATTTATTCTTAAAAGAAGCCAATTATTACTATTTCTGCTCAAAGAAATGAACTTTTTATTTTATGTTTTTCTTAATATTTTGAACTGTTTGCCTCATGACTCTGCAATGTAAAATTCATTAACAGCATAACAATTCAATTAGAACGAATCAAATTGTGAAATGGATATGTAAGCATTGTACATAGGCACAAAACATATTAAGACATTTTCCAAGTAGATTAGTAAAACATGTGGGCAGTGGCTGTGATGAACACGTGCTCTTACAAAAACTTAGAAGTAGTCATTCTTAATAAGAGAAAGGTAAACAGTATCTATTCATAGATTATTTTTCTTTTCTGAGGACATTAGCCCATATGAAACTTTTAGTCAGTCAATCAAATCGATTAATCTCTTATGATTTGTTTTCTACTACAGACCACCAATACAGAAAGAGGAAATAGCTGAGTAGTATGAGAAACTCATCATAAGACTGTTATGAAGCCATGGTAGTAGAGGAAGAAGGGGCTTCAGTTTTGTAGAATTTTGCTGGAATTCATTCCCTGCCTAAAGCAAAATGGATAATGATTTCTTCACTGGTCTTAATGATTCTTTAAAATATGGAAGAAACACAGGTAGAACTTTTACTTCAGGTTTGTTTCTCACCAGCAAGAAAGAGTTAGTTACTAGAACTTTGGGAGGGGACAAGGTGACTGGTACCTTCACAAAAACAAAATGAAACAAAATTAAAATAACGAAGGGAAGTGACATCGGGCATAGTCTGACATGGACTATAGATTTTGAGAAAGTAAATTTCAAAGGATTTAGATAAAGAATACTTAAAGGACTAAAATTTAAGAGGAGAATTTAGTCAAGGACAGGTGGGAATATTTCAAGTCATATTCTAGAGACACAAAGAGAAAATTCCAGTGAGGATGAAAAGGGAGTTCTTTAAAGAGACTGCTACAATTGCACAAGGATCTCTTCAAGCAACTTAGATTTTAAAAATGCTTATACAGAAGATGGAAATAAGGACTGGTAATAGAAGATGATAAGAATACTGTCAGAAGTGCTAAAGCTCAGAATTTGCTGAGGTGAGTGAAAGAAAGTTAAAGACAACACAACAGCTTCGTTTTATTTCATTTTAGCTCAGTAGGGAAAAGACCAGGATCGACAAAATGTTTAAGGTAGATGGAATGATGATAATAGACTGACAGAAAAAGGTTTAATTCTCCCCCCGCCGCCACTTAATAGTATTTTTTTCTAATTATATGTAAAGATAGTTTTCAACATTCACTTTTACAAGATTTTGATTTCCAAATTTTTCCCCCTCCCCACCTCCCTCCCTACGCCCCTTCCCAAGACAGCAAGCAATCTGATATAGGCTATACATATGCAATCATATTAAATATATTTCCACATTAGGTTGTGAAAGAGGAATCTGAACAAAAGGGGAAACCATAAGAAAGAAAAAAACCAAAAAAAGTCAAAATAGTATTCTTTGATCTGCATTCAGACTCTATAGTTCTTTCTCTGGATGTAGATAGTACTTTCCATCATGAATCTTTTGGAATTGTCTTAGATTCTCGCATTGCTGAGAAGAGGTAAGTCCATCAAAGTTAGTCATTGTGTAACTATGTACAATGTTATCTTGGTTCTGCTCACTTCACTCAGCATCAGTTCATGTAAGTCTTTCCAGGTTTTCCTGAAATCCACCTGCTCATCATTTCTTATTGCACAATAGTATTCATTACATTCATATACCTTATCTTGTTCAGCGATTCCCCAATTGAGGCATCCCCTCAATTTCCAATTCTTTGCCACCACAGAAAGAGCTGCTATAAATATTTTTGTACATATAGGTCCTTTTCTCTTTTTTTTTATCTCTTTGGGATGTAGACCTAGTAGTGGTACTGCTGGGTCAAAGAGTATACACAGTTTTATAGCCCTTTGGGCATAGTTGCAAATTGCTCTCCAGAATGGTTGGATCGGTTCACAACTCCACCAACGATGCATTAATGTTCCAATTTTCCCACATCTTCTCTAACATTTATCATTTTCCTTTTCTTTCATATTAGTCAAGCTTATAGATGTGAGGTGGTACCTCACAGTTGTTTTAATTTGCATTTCTGTAATCAACAGCGATTTAAAGCATTTTTAAAAATATGACTATAGATAGCTTTAACTTCTTCATCTGAACACTGCTTGTTCATATCAAAAGGCTTAATTCTTAATGTCACTTCTTTTTTTCTCCACCAAGGAGAATGATCTGAGTACTAGAAAGGACAAAACAGAAATAACTAATAGGTGTAACCTGAGTTTAAAGCCAAGGTTGGTATGTTTCACATGAAACTGCATATAGAGAAGGAGAATCTTAATTGCTTAACCAATTGCTGATGCTAGGCTGACTGAGGGGGAGAAGTTGCTAGGAGAGCTTTGGAGAGGAGAGACATTCTTTCTTTAAGAGAGTCATACATGGTGCCAGGTATTCTTTGGGACTGACTCCCCCATTTTCTCTTTCAGTTAGAAATCTCTTTCTGCATATGAAGAGGCATGAAAAATACCTCAGTTCTGGTTTGCAATCTGAGTTATATAAGAGATTGATACTCAAGATGAATAGGAAGATAGTTAGAAAGTACCTAGCTGACTTTGATGAATTCATGTCACCCTGCTTTGATGAATTATATCCTAGGACACTGAAAGAACTGGCAGATATGATTGTAAGGAATCTCTGAAAGACCATGAAGAAATGTGAGGTACTATAATATTGGAAAAGGGCAAATATTGTCTTGGTTATCAAAAGAGGAAAGAGAATGGAATTTGCATATTATCGATCAATGAGTTTGATTTTGACTCTTAGCAAAATATTAGAATGTATTATTAAATATTCGGTGGATACCTAGAAAAGAAATGGCTTCATCAAGAACAGGTTCTGTCAGATTAACTTTTTTCCCCTTTGCTCCGCCCCCCCCCCATTTTTACTAGCCTGATATAGAAGGGGTATACTATAATGTAGGTTATTATGATTTTAGCAGAAAGTTCAACAAAGTCTTTGAAGCTATTCTTATAGAAAAGATGGACACATATCCTGGATACTTGCTAGTACAGTTAGGTGGATTTGCAATGATTAATTAGCCAGATTCAAAGAGTAGTCATTAATGGTTTGATGCCATCTTGAAAGGCAGTCTCTAACTAATGTCACAGGGATCCAGACTCAGGCCTATACTATTTAGTATTTTTATCAATGAAGGTAAAAATGTGGCAAGCATTTCGAATTTGAGACAAAGTTATGGGGAATAATTAACATATCTCATGACAACCCAAAGATATTTCACTAAACTAGAATGTTGAGCTGAGTCTAACAAGATGAAACTTTTACACTTGAGCTCAAAAAGTCAACATCACAAGTACAAGACACATGAAGCATAGATAGGCATCAGTTTGAAAAGAAGATCTGGGGATTTTAGAGGAATAAAAGTTCAAAATGAGGTTGTAGTGTCATATGGCAGCCAAAAATAAAACAACAACAATGAAAAACCAAACAAAAAAATCAATGGGATTTTAGGTTGCTGTAAAAGAGGCAAACTGTTTAGGACTGGGGAGATGACAGTCCTCTTGTGTCAGATAACATATGGAAAATTGTAGTCAATTTCCATCACTGCATCCACAGTGAAAAGGTGGAACATTCATAATATATCAGTCGGGATGGTGAAATACTTGAAGACTACTTGGTGGTTGGTTGTTTAGCCTAGAGACTTTGGGAGGACCTAGGAGCTTTCTACAAGTATTTGAAAAGATATCAAAATGTAAAAGAGATTGGACTTGTTTTGGCCCCAGAGTACAAAACTAGAAGCAATGAGCAGAAGATGAAAAGAGCCAAATTTAAAATTTATGTAAGGAAAACCCCCTAAAAATTAGAACAATTCCAAAGGGAAATGGTGGATTCTTCCCTGGAGGTCTTTAAAGTAAAGGCAAGATGATCATTTGTTGGGGATGTTGTAGAAGGAATGTTTGATTAGATAGGAAGTTTGACAATGTAGTCCCTCAGGTCTCTTCCAACTCCAAGATTCTATGTACAATATGATTTATAAGATGACTGCCCTAATTTTTGACATAGGGTGGTCATCCTTTAAACTAATACTAGCTCATTTTTCTTATTAATATTAATCCTGAGTTCTAAAGAAATCAAGGTGGGGGATATTCTGATATTTCCTCAAATTAATAGAAATGTACAAACTTTCACACTAAGAAATAATTTAGCTCTGAGTCCCCACTCCAGTTTTAAAAATAAACCAGAAAAAATTTTCTATAAGCTTTCTTCTTTCTCAAATCATAAAGCATCATCAAATAAACATTGATATTATTGTCCATACAATTTATTAACAGTATAACAAACAATACAAAGTTACCTAAATATTTCCACAATGTATCCTAAAGAGCAAGATAATATCCAGAATCACCTCTGTCCATAAACTGCAATTACTGACTTTTCTTCTACTCCAGAAACAGTCTGATCATTAAGCTCTCAATGTGACAAAGTCTCTTAATAATTCTCTTTGGAATATGTTCTTCACAGAATGAGTTAAATTGAGTGCTAGGAAGTATCTTTTTAATCTTTCTTAAAGATGATACTAACTACCTCAGGTACTTGGGAAAATTTTTTTAGTCCTTACCTCTCAAGTCTCTCTCAGCCATGACAGGTTAACTCACTAGATGATAGAGTCCATCTTAAAGATACGTTAATAACATTTATAATCACTTTGGGAGGGACTATTGATTGAAGCTGGGACTACATAGCAATTCAGAAGCTTCCGGGGGTAGTGGTGATAAATCCTCTAATCTGAATTAGTTTTCTCTTAATGATAGACATGATCAGGAGAACCATGGTAGTAAGGTGAAGGGTTAGTACATGGTAAGCTTATTTTAATTCTAGAAGGTGTATTTCCTCCCCAAAGGTTGAATATAAGTATATTGTAAGCTTATCACTACAATGCTTGTACATGGTAGGTCTTCATTTGACTTCATTCGATCTCAAAAAGACAGGTTTTTTCCTCCTTTACCTTAAATTTGAACCAGCAATCTTTAAAAATAGAAATAATTCTGTATTGAATAGAACCAGTAGTTCTTTGCCCTGAATTCTGTCTCAACAGTGGCCTCAAGAGAGAGGTGATTTCTTTCAATGAATTTGGGATGCAGCTTATACGACCTTATCTCCTCATCAAAGTCAATCTTATGATTAGGGTGAAGTAAATATCCATAATTTGTGTTGTGCCAAGGAATGGCCTATGTTCCCAAACATATCTGCCTATACGTGCCTAAAATTCTAGTAGAAAGTAAACTCCTTGGAGGAAGAGATTATTTTATTCCTATTTTTGTATCCCTAGGTCCTAGCATAATGCCTAGTATACCAAATGCTTAATTTTTGTTAAATTGAAGGCATTTTGGTTTTTAACCCATCTTCCTATTAAAATAAGTATCCTTTGGGAGAGGTCACAATATAAGTTAATATTTTAGTACAGATAACATTATATCATAGATTTATGGAATGTTAGAATGAGAAGGGATCATAAAGGTCATCTAGTTCAAAGCCTTCATTTTCCAGATAAAGAAATTGAGACCCAGGTAGCTTCTTTAAAAAGTACTCCACTCAGGACTTTACCACTCTTCTCTCTAGCTACCATTAGCAGTTTAAAAAGAGCCAAGATGCATTTTAGAAATTTTAACTACAGTTTTAGCTCCTTGACAGCCTGTGTTGCACACAGTTATGTCTTCTGCGAAAGTGAAACCAGGGCCAAATTTGAATCTTTCGTTAGAACATATGACAAGGCCATCACATTTAAGTATTTTAAGAGCTTCAGATAAGTATGAATAAACTTCAGTAACCCATTGTCTGCAGCAGATGCCCAACTGCAGCTCCACAAGATCGAGTTTCTTGGGAAGGAAATGAAATTATATTTTGCTCAGACTTTGCACATAGGAAGTTCAAACTTGGCTCCACCTAATCCAGACAAACAGTTTTTGATTTCTCCTCCTACCTCTCTGCCTGCTGGCTGGAAACAAGTGGAAGATGCTACTCCAGTCATTAATTATGATCTTTTATATGCTATCTCCAAGCCAGGGCCAGGTGAAAAATATGAATTGCATGCAGCAACTGACACCACTCCCAGTGAGGTGGTCCATGTACGTGAGAGCGATCAGGAAAATAAAGAGGATGATGAGGCTGAAGGAATGAAGAAACCCAAACCAAAAATTATTCAGACAAGAAGACCAGAGTACACACTATTCATTTAAGCTGAACTGGCATAATGGCATAGATGAATTCCAAACCACTGTTCATTCATAGGGAGTAATCTTTTACTGTGGAAATGTCAGGTCATGGTTTTTGTGGTGGCAGCAAAGACAGATAGCCACGGCCAGATTTCCAGTTCATGTTGCTCGGAAAAGAATCAAGGAGCCACCTGTCTCCTTGTTCTCAGTGTTGCACATCAGTTAATGTTAACCCTAGAATGGCCTTATGCCCATCACTGAGTTAATGATGATCAGACATTTAGGAAAGAATTGAAAAAGCCAATAAGTGACACTTGTACTTGTTCTTTTTAGGTGGGTTGTTTTGTTTTTTTGCTTTTGTTTTGTTTTAGAGAAAAGATGATCACACGTGTGGGGAGAGCTTTATGTTGCTACACCATCTACAATGATAGAATTCATCGTTTGCTGGGCTACAGTCACTGTGTGGAATACATAGTACAGTAGCATTGTTTAAAAAAACACAAACATACAATGTGGGAATTTTGAAATCTTTTCTTTTTCCTTAAGTTTTCTTATTTTTGTGCGTGTGTAGTTACTGATTTTCAGTCTGTTATTGAGTTTCTTTGTTGTTTTATATTTTGAGAAGGCCTTTAATATTTATTCCCCTTCCAGAGCCTAGTCCTCTGTTTTTGGAGACACTCAGTTTACAGCTGGAATGCATTCACTGACATCTTACTTGGTGCTGTATGTAACTGTGCTTTCCAAAAGAAACTGATCTGGATTTTAATATTCATATGTGTGATTTAGCCTGAAGAATTAAGAAAATAGCATTTTATTGCAAAATTTAGCAAGTGGGTAGTCTTAGTTTAGGTATTTTTGTTGGGATTTGGGTTTATTTATGGAGAAAAAGACACAGAGAGTAATCATAACTGTGAATGTGAATGGGATGAACTCTACCATAAAATGGAAGCAGATAGCAGAATGGATTAAAAACCATAATCCTATAATATGCTGTTTACAAGAAACACATTTGAAACAGGGGGATACACACAGTGTAAAGGTAAAAGGCTGGAGTAGAATATATTGTGCTTCAGCTAAAGTAAAAAAAAGCAGAGGTGGCAATCCTAATGTCAGACAAAGCAAAAGCAAAGATAGATCTAATTAAAAGAGATAAGGAAGGACACTGCATCCTGCAGATCTAACTAAAAGAGATAAGGAAGGACACTACATCCTGCAGATCGAACTAAAAGAGATAAGGAAGGACCATACATCCTGCTAAAAGGCACCATAAACAATGAAGCAATGTCATTATTTAACATATATGCACCAAGTGGTATAGCAGGCAAATACATAGAGGAGAAGTTAAGGGAGTTACAGAAGAAATAGACAGCAAAACCATGCTAGTGGGGGACCTCAACGTCCCCCTCTCTGAACTTGATAAATCTAACCTCAAAATAAACAAGAAAGAAGTTAAGGAGGTGAATAGAATTTTAGAAAAGGCAGATATGATAGACCTCTGGAGAAAACTAAATGGGGATAAAAAGGAATATGCTTTTTTCTCAGTGGTACATGGCACATACTCAAAAATTGACCATGTACTAGGGCATAAAAACCTCACAATCCAGTGCAGAAAGGCAAGGTAGTCAAAGCATCCTTTTCAGATCATGATGCAACAAAAATTATTTGTAATAAAGAACCATGGAAAAATAAGCTAAAAATTAATTGAAAACTAAATAATCTAATTCTAAAGAATGAGTGGGCCAAAGAACAAATCAGAGAAACAATTAATAACTTCATTCAAGAGAAAGACAATAATGAGACAACATACCAAAACTTATGGGATGCAGCAAAAGCAGTTCTTAGGGGAAGTTTTATATCTGTAAATGCTTATATGAATAAAATAGAGAAAAAGGAGATCAATGATTTGGGCATGCAACTGAAAAAGCTAGAAGAAGAACAAATAGAAAATCCCCAATTAAATACCAAATTAGAAATACTGAAAATTAAAGGAGAGATTAATAAAATTGAAATCAAGAAAACTATTAAATTAATAAATAAAATGGAGAGCTGGTTTTATGAAAAAAAAAAACCAATAAAATTGATAAACCTTTGGTTAATTTGATTAAAAAAAGAAAGAAGAAAATCAAATTACCAGTATCAAAAATGAAAAGGGTGAATTCACCTCTAATAAACAGGAAATTAAAACAATAATTAGGAATTATTTTTCCCAATTGTATGCCCATAAATTTGACAACCTTAGGGATATGGATGAATATCTACAAAAATATAAATTGCCCAGGTTAACAGAAGAGGAAGTGAACCTTAATAACCCCATCTCAGAAAAAGAAATTGAGCAAGCCATCAATGAACTCCCTAGGAAAAAATCTCCAGGGACAGATGGTTTTACATGTGAATTTTATCAAACATTTGAAGAACAATTAATTCCTATACTTTATAGAGTATTTGGGAAAATAGGTGAAGAAGGAGTCCTACCAAATTCTTTTTATGACACAAATATGGTACTAATACCTAAAGTCAAAACAGAGAAAGAAAATTATAGACCAATTTCCCTAATGAATGTTGATACAAAAATTTAAATAAAATATTATCTAAAAGATTTCACCAACTTATCAGGAGAATAATACACTACGACCAGGTAGGATTTATTCCAGGAATGCAAGGCTGGTTCAATATTAGGAAAACTATCAGCATAATTGATCATATCAACAACAAAACTAGCAGAAACCATATGATCATCTCAATAGATACAGAAAAAGCCTTTGACAAAATACAACACCCATTCCTATTAAAAACGCTAGAAAGCATAGGAATAAATGGAGTCTTCCTTAAAATTATAAATAACATCTACCTAAAACCATCAACAAACATTATTTGTAATGGGGATAAGCTAAAAGCATTCCCAATAAGATCAAGGGTGAAAAAAGGATGTCCATTATCACCCCTATTATTCAATTAGGTACTAGAAATGTTAGCTGTAGCAATAAGAGAAGAAAAAGAAATTGAAGGAAATATAATAGGCAAAGAAGAAACTAAATTATCACTTTTTGCAGATGATATGATGATTTACTTAAAGAATCCTAGAGAATCAAGTAAAAAACTATTTGAAATAATAAACAACTTTTGCAAAGTTGCAGGATATAAAATAAACCCATATAAATCCCTGGCATTCCTATACATTAATAACAAAGCCCAACAGCAAGAGATAGAAAGAGAAATTCCATTTAAAGTTACTGTAGACACTATAAAATATTTGGGAGTCTATCTGCAAAGACAAACCCAGGGCCTATATGAACATAATTATGAAACACTTTTCACACAAATAAAGTCAGATCTAAATAAATGGAAAAATATCAGTTGCTCATGGTTAGGACAAGCTAATATAATAAAAATGACAATTTTACCTAAATTAATTTACTTATTCAGTGCCATACCCATTGAACTACCAAAAAATTATTTTACAGAGCTGGATAAAATAATAACAAAATTCATCTGGAAGAACAAGAGGTCTAGAATATCTAGGGAATTAATGAAAAGAAATGCTAGGGAAGGTGGCCTAGCCATGTCAGATATTAAACTGTACTATAAAGCAGCATTCATCAAAACTACCTGGTAATGGCTAAGAAACAGAGTTGTGGATCAGTGGAATAGGTTAGGTGCACAAGACACAGTAGTCAACGACTGTAGCAATCTACTCTTTGATAAACCCAAAGAATCCAGCTTCTGGGCTAAGAATTCACTATTTCACAAAAACTGCTGGGAAAATTGGAAAATGGTAGGGCAGAAACTGCGCATAGACCAATATCTTACAATATATACCAAAATAAAGTCAAAATGGGTTCATGATTTAGGAATAAAGGCTGATACTATAAGCAATTTGGGAGAGCAAGGAATAGTTTACCTATCAGATTTATGGAAAAGCAAAGAATTCATGACACAACAAGAGACAGAAAATGAATAATTTTGATTATGTTAAATTGAAAAGTTTTTGTATAAAAAAGCCAATGTAACAAAGATTAGGAGGGAAGCAGAAAATTGGAAGAAAATCTTTACAACTAGTGTCTCTGATAAAGGCCTCATCTCTAAAATATACAGGGAACTGAGCCAAATCTGTAGGAATACAAGTCATTCCCCAATTGAGAAATGGTGAAAGGATATGAACAGGCAGTTTTCAGAGGAAGAAATTAAAGATGTGTATAGAAACATGAAAAAATGCTCTAAATCACTACTGACTAGAGAAAAGCAAATCAAAACAACTCTTAGGTACCACCTCTCTCTTGTCAGATTGGCTAAAATGACAAAACAGGAAAATGATAAATGTTGGAGAGGATGTGGGAAAATTGGAACACTGTTACACTGCTGGTGGAGTTATGAACTAATCCAGCCATTCTGGAGAGCAATTTGGAACTGTGCCCAAAGGGCTATAAAAATGTGCATACCCTTTGACCCAGCAATACCACTTCTAGGGTTGTATCCCAAAGAGACCATACAAGTCGGAAAAGGACCCATATGTACAAAAATATTTATAGCAGCTCTTTTTGTAGTAGCAAAGAATTGGAAATAAAGGGGATGCCCATCAATTGGGGAATGGCTGAACAAGTTGTGGTATATGAAGGTAACGGAATACTATTGTGCTATAAGAAATGGGGAAGATAAGAGATTGAGACTCAGAGAGAGAAAAAGATTTGCTAAAGGCCATATAGCTAGAGATTTGAAAATCTGAGAAAATATGTTGTTCAGTCATGTTTGACTCTTCATGACCCCATTTGGTATTTCTTGGAAAGGTACTGGAGTGGTTTGCCATTTCCTTCTCCAGCTCATTTTAGATATGAGGAAACTGAGGCAAACAGGGTTAAGTGAGTTGCTCAGAGTCACACAGCTAGGAAGTGTCTCAGGCTAGATTTGAACTCAGGAAGATGAATCTGCCTCCAGACATGGCACTCTATCCACTGGGTCACTTAGCTGTCCCAAGAGTAAAGTGAGGACTTTTGAATTCTGATCTAGCACTCTTTTGATGGCTAGTTGACAGCAGGTTTTTATGGAAAATGGGATGCAGAAAAAATGGCCAGGGGAAGGGAGAAATGGAAAGGCTGATGAGTACCATTATCTAGGAGAGGGACGTTCAGGTGGGAAGTGGAGGTGCCAAAGGCAAACCATGCTCAAGGCTATCCCTGGTATCCCTTCATAACAATGATCCATTTACCTGGACATAATATTGCACATGTATGACCAGTTTAAAATATAGTGGGATGATTACCTCCCTTATAGGGGCACTATCCTATTAATGCAACCTAAGATTATACTTAGATTTTTAAAAAAGTTGTGACATTTTTGGCTGACATAAAACTTGTAGTTCCATGAAATCTTCAGTTCTTTTTCCTGTAGAATTCTCCTAAGCCACATCTCCTCCATCACACACTTGTACATATGTAACCCCAATGTAAATCTTACATTTGTGCTTTTTGCATTTCAGTCACTCTGGCTTATTGACAATAATTTTATGTTAATTGAAAACTTTATTAGCATTTCTTTTATGTCTCCTTTAAGTTGCTGATTAAAAAAAATGAATAGGACAAGGGAGCCCCATGGCATTACATAACAGATCTTCTACTTTGATACTAATTCATTAATACACTTTGGGTTCTGATCCACCAGTGAGGAACACACCTGACTCTACTACCTTCCAGGCCACATTTTTTCATCTTGCCCCCATGAAGATCATGAAGATCTTTGCCAAATCACTACACTGAAAGCAAAATACATTATATTTATGTCATTCTCTTGATATACAATTCTAGTAACTATCAAATGATGATTACTTTCATGATGAGTTTATTGTAGGCATAGTCCTCTTTTTGGTGTTTTTCAATTAGTAATAAAATACAATTTAAAATAATAAATATAACTTTGGGATATCAAAGATAACTCGATCACTTTCTTCTAAAGTTTTGTTCATTATCAATCAGTTCTTACTGATAAGTTAGAATTAAATTTAAAATAGTGTCTCTTGTTGCTTCTTCTGCCATCTGAGAAAGAAAATTATCATTAAAGGCAAATTCAAAATTTGTCATATGCCATGATTTAAGCAGAATGAGACATCCCAGCAGATGTCTGGAGAGCTCTGCATTACTATTCTATCTTGCCAGTCATGTAATCTATATTGGGAAAGCATCATTCATATCCTTCATATGGCTACATGGTCTATAGTCACAGATGTGATGGAACCAGCTTGAACTGGCTCACAAGAGTTGAAATTGGCAAATTGGCAAATGCCATAATGAGGTTTTGATTTATTGTTTTGTTCATCGTCTAGACATGAGAAATTGACAGAGAATGTTAAAAATGCAGATTAAAATTAAAAGCATGTCAGGCACGCATTTCATCCCCTGGAGAGCTTATTGTTAAATATTTACCAGGGCACTTCTGTCTATATTATACTTACACCACACCATCTCTCCTGTATTCCTATTCCTTTTGGCTTCACTTTCTTCCACCAAGGATTTCTATGTGGGTGCAAACTTTCTTAAAATGTAGTTTTATCATTTACCTGCTCTATCTGATTTGTTTCTTTTAAAACGAGAGACACCCTTCCATCACCATATTCCATTTGTAGGTCCCATCCTATCAGTGATCCTCATGAGATCATGCTTACCTTCCGTTGTTAAAATTTCAGATTCTTTTTATTTCCTGTATAGTACTCTGTGCACTGCATTATATAAACATCTGAAACCACATGTTTTATTCCTGAATTTCTTTCCTGTTTCCTCATGGCGATAATTGGATCCCACCTCCACTGTCATTTTTCTCTGTGTATAATATCTCATGTCTTCCATAATAGATGATCTTATAGTTGCATCTGGATATTTCCAAACTTCTCCGCACATTTCACTGTAAAATTCCTTGAATCATAATCAAGTTGGTGAACATCCTACCATTGATATGTATCCTACTACACTTCCCCGCATCCCCTGTTAGGAGCCCATTTTTCTGGCATCATGAGTTATTGTTCACAAAACCAAACACCATTCTTTGACTCTGTTTATAATATTTAACCATTCACTCCTTTCCTCTTCTAAAATCAAAACTTTTTAACTAGAAGAGATAAAAAGTTCTGGGCCCCAAATCTTTCAGTTTATTACTTAGGACTTCAAAGTCCTAGAATTTATATCCCAGTTTTCTTCAAAATGTTATCATTTGTTATAGTTTCGGTGATCACAATTCAAGTTTTTGATTACACACAGGTCTGCCCTGCTTTCAGAAAACGTAACACATGAAAATTTCAGATTTACAAAATAGATGACCTGGGGTGGTGTGGGAAGTCAGTCAGCAGTCAATCACCAGGCAATTATTAAGTGCCTGCTATGTAACAGGTATTGTGCTAAGTGCTGGGGGAAAAAAAAGAAAAAAAATCAGTAAAACCAATCAACACTGAGAAAATACATGCTGTTATGATGTCTATACCCATGGGCCCTGACCTCTGCAAAGGAGCAAGGAGATAACTCTCTTCTCATATCTATTCTTATGGTCAAGCATATTCTTTATTATTCAATTTCATCTCAAAAAAGTTTTATTGGTGCCTTCATGTTTTCACATCACAGTTATTTCCAGATTTAGCACTCTACCCACACTAAAAAAAAGTTAAGTAAAATCAAGTAACAGGGTGACCGCATCTGACTATGTATTCGGCATTTTACACCTGCTGACCACCACCTTTCTGCTGAGAGGAGGGAGGCAGATTTCATTATCTGTTCTCCAAGATCCAATTTATCATTACAATTACTCAGTCTTCAGCTTCCCATTAGGATTATTTTCATTTACATTATTGTAGTCACTAAGTATAATGTCCTTCTGGTTTTACTTATTTCATTCTGCAGCATTTCATATAAAATTTCCTATATTTCTCTGAGTTTCTTATAAGCAACATTTCCTATTTCACAACAATACTCTTTTACAGGTTATATCCAACTGTTTGTTCAACTCTTCGCTCATCAATGATCATCCATTTTATCTCTAGTTCTTTGCTATCACAAAAATGCTCAAAAGATTTTGATATTGAACCTGATGCACAAAATGAGACACATCAGTTACGAGATGAATGATGACTTGAACACATTTTATGCAAAATTCTGAAGCCCAGGCCTGAAAGGAGAGATCAATTGCCAAAGCATCCTCTTGGCCTTCGACCAAAATTCCAGCTCTGAGCACCCTACCAAACAGCCTGGGCAACACAGGCCTCTGGGAGAAATAGATCATGCAGATAGGAGGAAGCAGGATTAGCCCTAATGGGATAATTAGGAAAATCCATTAGTCAATACTGTTTAATTTCCTTTCAAATTTCTAGTTGCCTTATTAACGAAGTAATCAACCTCTACCTAATAAGTTCCGAGGGGGATCTGGAATCTACCTTTTCTTTCAAAGATGGTGGAAATAACAGGCCATGATCTAATACAGTGTTTTGTTTTTTGCTGCTAAAATCAAGGTATCTCTAAAAAGCTATACCCTGCTGGATGTGGCTGTAGGCCAGGACATCCTCAGTAAGGGAGTTAGTCCTGTGACTGGGAAGTGCTAAAGGTATGGCCGCATCAAAAACCCTTTGTGTTTTTCCCATTTTGCTTTGTAAACCAAATGCTTAATTTTATCAGTTGCTTTAGTGGACTTATGTGCCTTCCTCCCTTCCTCCTTCTTGGAACATGAAAAACCAGGTGGTGGGTGCCCTGGAAACAATGGGATTTTGAAGCCTAATCACAGAAGCCTGGCTTCTATGGTGAGGAAGAAGCTTTTGTAGACACTCTCATGATGGTAATACAGATGAGGGAACTGGCCTTTTCTAGCTCTGTGCTTCTATGGGCTTAATGAGGTTAAATGTGCAAGTCTAATTCCCGTACAAGCTGGTTAGCCACATCCTTTCATGGCAACGACAGCTGACGCTGATATATCCTTTTCAGGGTTACAAAGTGCTTTACATGAATTATGTCATATGATCTTTCTACATTGAATCTTTGAAGGAGGTGCCTTTACTTTTTGGAGTAGGTACCAGTATTAGACCCATTTTACAAATGAGAAAACAAAAGCTGGGGATGAGGGTATGTCAAATGATCTACCTACCATCACACAGATAATAAGTACTGGAGTCAGAATTTGAACCCACGTCTGCCTGACTCCCACTCTAGCTGTCCTATAGTATCTCATACATGTGATGTTGGTACTAAGAGAAGGAGTTAGGGAAGTAACAGCCCTACTCTATCACCAAGGCTGGGGAAACTGGCACAGCTTAGACTTCTTCAAACTCAAGCATGGTAGTACCGTCTTTGTAAATGTTATATAATGAGAAAGAGCATGGTAGAGTGAAAAGAGCCCTGGATCCACAGCCAGAATCCATGGCTTCATGGCCCTGTACTGACACTTCCTAGCTTTTAGACGTTAGGTAAGCCTTTCTCTTTCTTTATCTGTAAAACAGAGTAACAGCAACTCACATTTTTGTAGAGCTTCAACATATGCAAAATGCTTTCCTATAAAGTAGGGGTACAAGTAGTAATCCCATTTTACAGATGAGAAAAGTGAGACACAGTCAAGGTTTGAGTAACTTACTCATGGCTACATATCTTGTAACTCTGGCACTTTGTAAACATGTAGGAATATGAATTATATGAAGTAGAATGCAAGCTCCTTAAAGGTATCATTTAGTCTTTGTGTCTATAGTGTCTTGCATGTAGTAGGCCCTTGATAGATGTTTGTTGAGTTGAATTAGAGGATGTACACTATCAGTGAGCTGACTTACATTTGCTAGAGAGAAGATTTTTAGGTTATGTTGTGTAGGGGAAAAGAGGTACTGTAAGTTGGGAGATTTGGGTTCAAGTTCCCAGCAACCAGCTGAAGGGCTATGTTTAGGTTTGGGTTACCCCTTTTAGGAGGGACATTGACAAGTTGGAATACAACCAGATGACGGGTAACAGGGTGGTGCGGAGAACTGAAACCACGTCATTTGTGGATCAGATGAAAGAACTAGAGAAGAGAAGAATAAGGGGAGGTGTGATTGGTGTCTTTAAGTATTTAAGGAGTTGCAAAGTGGAAGAATTGGAATTGGAATTCTAATGGAAGGCAGAACTAGGATCAATGGTTGGGCATTACAGGGAGGCAAATTATAGTTCTTTTGGGGTGGGGGGAGGAAAAGAGAGAACTTTCTGACAATTAAAATTCAAAATGGAAGGGTCCTGCCAAAGGAGTTCCACATCACTGGATATGCTCGATTTTGATGACCACTTTTCAGAGCTATTGGAGAAGGATTGAATTCTTTGGGTGAGGTATATGACCTCCGAATTTCTCTTCCAGTTCTAAGATTCTGTGACGTGAGCGAGTCAATTCACTTCATTTGTATTGAGTTTTTTCATATATAAAATGAGGGTATTGGGAAATAGATGCCCTTTAAAGTCTCCTCCTTAGAATTCTAAGAACCTTTGAACTGTAGTCCAGACTTTTGGTTGGATAGTTTCAACAAGGAATGGGGTGGTAGTACAATGGAAGCTAAGCACAGATCAAACACTGCATTACAAAAAAATATTTTATTGATAGGTTCCTTTACAATGCTTTCACTACTGACAATATATACTTTATTTTATACCTATGGTCCACCATCTGCCTATGAAGAGGAGGAAAGTATGCTTTACCTTTAGTCCTCTGAGGTCAAGATTGACTGCCATATTGATTAGAATTCTCATGTCTTTCAAGCATGTTTTCCTTTATGTTATTGTGATCATTCTGTAAATTATTCTCCTTGATTGTTTACTTTGCTTTGCATCAGTTCATTTAAGTCATTCAAAATTTTTACAAATTCTTGCTATTCAATGTTTCTAAGAGTGTTCTAATATTCCATTGTATTTAATATATCATAATTTATTCAATACTACTTTTTTGCTACTAGCCACAAATATCATAGATAAGGCAAAGCAAGACACAATTGTCCTTTCAGGATGTGGAATTACTGAGGTTTTCCTCAGTTATTTGTGTTTCTGAACAAATGTTAGAAGTAGGTTCCTCTAGGCTGGCTGGATTGTGACAAGAACTCCATGAATTTTAATAGCTCCCTCTTCCAAAGTAATTAAAACCTTAATGAAATGAAATCATCTTGATAATAAGCATTTTGTTCACAAGTCCATTTCATTCTGACCACTCATTGTTAAGCGTGCATTTACGCTGGCGAACCCAGTCCATCATTGTAGGCGGCAAAGTTGAATATGTCTGAGTGAAATTTACCTCAAAATAATTGTTTTCAATAGAAACAATAAGTAGTCATTATGATTAGATTTATGAATTTGACTGGATTGCTTCTATTATGTACCATATATAGTATATATGCATATATATACACATATATATGATTTCTCTCTCATCTACATCAGTTCAGAGTTTTATTAGTAGGAATGTTAAAAGTTCATACTTTTTTTTTAAGTGACAGGTGTTTATAGCTTGCAATTGCATTAAACAGGCTCTTAAATGCAAGTTAAAGGCCTTCATGAAATATATAAGACCTTTAAAAAATGTGGTCCAAGTTTTTTGCCATTTTAGAGTTTGCATTACTTATGTACAGAATTACTCTCACCCTTCAGGTTAATCAGCTGCAGGTTTAAATCACCGAGCTCCAGATGGGCATAAACACCAGGAGAGCCCAGCTCGCTTTGGCCCGGTTGCCTTGCCCGGGACTGGCGAAGGCCTTCCTCTGATGGAGAGCTTTTAATTTCACATTCTGGCCCCCCACCGCAGGTGATAAACAAAGGTTTCCCCACTGCTCTGGCTGGGGTCAGTTATCCAGCCTCTCTCCCGCCCTGAGGCCCCCTCCCCGCCCCCCATCCTCTCTCCCTCCCGTCAATCCCACTCCCGTAATTACACACAAAAGGTTACTGAGATCCACAGCTAATTTGCGGCCTCTGTTTAGCAGAATTTAATAGCAGGTATTACTGCTGCGGCGGTAATTAAGGACCTTTGTCAATAAGACGGAATAGATGGCCACACTTTGTTGTAATCAGTGGACTCTTGAGAGCCCAAAGGAGTGAAAAGCGGTGAGAGGAGCAATCCATTCTGTGAATAACATGCGTCTCCTTTCCCCCCTCCCTCCGGAAACCCGCGATGGAATAATAATTCCCCAGGCAATGAAAGAACAGGAATAAAAGTACTTACCCTCCAGCCTGTGATTTTTTTTTTACTTTTTTTTTTATTTACTCTACTGTGCTTTCTTATTTGCTTCAGGCTGCATTTGATGAAGTATTGTTTAAACAGCAGAGAGCAAAATAGATCTAGGGAGATGGAGAAAAGAAGGAGGAGGAATTTTAACCAGGTGGCTAGCTCTGCACGCGGGCAGGGCGCCTTTAAGGTGGGCGCTGGCCCGGTTTATCAATTATTTCTTCAGGATAAAAAAAAATGACAAAAACAAGTGGCCCAGTGAAGAGGTGGAGGGAGTCATTTAGAGCTGTCTCTGAACATAGTCATTCAGCTCTAAATGGGTCGCAAATAACAAGGAGAAGTGAACTTGGTGTCGCATTGTAAACCTTTCCCCCCCTTTCTGGCTCTGTGTCTCTCTCCCTCTCCCTCTCTCATCACTAATGTATCCAATGAATGGCCTGGCACAAGCAGAGAGGAGAGGGGGGGAGGCGGGAGGAGAGAGGAAGGGAGAAGGGGAGAGAGAGGCTGGTATGACACAATTCAAAGAGTGCTTTAAGGTGTATGCTCCCCTCGGTAATTGGTGAAGAAGCTACATTTCACTCCCTGATTTCCTGCCTTTTTACAGGTTTTAACAAGCGTGATGCTTTTAATAGTGGTTTGAGTACTGGCTCTTTATGAGGCCTCTCCCCTTTTAAAGCAGCTTTAACTATACTCTTTCTGTCACTAATGTCTGAAAAACTCCTACCTTTAATCATTCCTAGATCAGGCGGCAAACAAGCAGTCCCTTTCCTTTTTCAATTACATGCTGGATGGTCACTGCATATCCAGAGGAAAAAAGAAAAGGGGGAGGAGAGGGGTGGGAGGAGAAGGGTGAAGAGAGTATAAGAAGGAAGAGAAAAGGGAAAGTGTAAGTGCCCAACATTTTCTTTATAACGATAACTTAAATTATATCAATATATGGACATAGAACCCAGCCTTGATGGGATAGGAGTTAATTTCAAATGCCTTGAGTCAAAATAGGAAACTGAGGCAGAGGCTTCCATGCTTCCCTTTAGCAAATAGACTTGGATTTGAATTTTGTTTTAATTTTTACTTTAACTTATGTTCTTTCATATTTTTTGGCTTGCATTGATCTTCAGGGCTTAAGTAGCAAATAGTGTCTGTGTTGGGTGGGGTCAGTTGGTTAGAATTTTGAAGATTTCTAAAGACTCCTTTTGGGGACGGAGGGGAATGGATTTATTTCTGTCCATTTTGAAGTACAGATTTGTAAAGGAAGGTGAGGTGGGAAATATCAATGCACAAGTTATTTCCTTCCACTAAGGACCAGCATTCAAAACACCATTAGGTCACTTAAAAGGAAGGAGAGTGAATGGCATCTAGTAGATGTCAGTCCCCCTTTTAGACACTCATTAGACAATTGAGAGAGGCTTCCAAGCCCACAGGTGGCTGTGATGGGAGTAATGGTGGAAGGGGCAGGATCTGAGCAATGGACACTCCTAAGAGCCTTCTTTGCTTAGTTAGCCTGGAATCCAAGGTATTTGAAGTTCTGTCCTGCCCACTCCAACTTGATGAAATAGGTTATTAAACTAAACCCACTGGGGAATTATCAAAGGGCTAAAATGGTTCCTACAAAAATCTTAGGATTTATTTTTTAAAAGTAGATGTTAAACACCAGCTATTGAAAGGTAATAGTAAAATATTTCTTTGATTTGAGTACTGAGGGATTTAAAGACATTGGTTTCGTCTGAATTATTAGAAGGTGTGACCGAGGGCCAGTCTTTTACCAGTCATTGTACCGTACTCAGAGAACTCAATGAAATTTAAGTATAGCTATATCGTACAGTTCAGCTTAAACAATGCCCATTAGGTGGAAAAGTACTTGTGAAAACTTACCTTGCACAGAAATGGTTTTTGAAACGGTGCAAACCCTGCCTTCCCCCTAAACCAAACAAAACCCCAGTTGTGAACACAGGTTCCTCTGTTTCAGTCTCCAAGTTGAGTTTATTAGATAATTGTTGCTCCCCTGCCCCAGTTCTTTCAAAAGCTAGATTTGACTTGCTCCATCACTGATATCAGAGGCAGCCGACTCAAATCTACAACAACTTGCGGAGGGTTCCTTTGGTGAAATGCTTGGTCTTTCCCTCTATTCTTGCCTGGGATCAGAAATATAGAGTTTAGCTTTTAAGCTATCACAGTTTGCCAGTATTAGATGGACTTGGAAAGAGCCTCTCTATCTGCCGGCTCCCTGTGAGTTGGGGCTCGTGGCCCCACTTATTTCTCTGTCCACAAATTCTTCCTGGTGAAGATTCTCCAAAGCTGTCCGTGGCTTAATTTTTTTTTTCAGTATTAAAGATAAGCAAATCATAGTTCTGAATGTCCAGTGTCCAGAATGGGAAGACTTACATATTGTTCCTTTTTCTTCAAGCTTCTTAGGCAGAAGAAGATCCTGTTGGGTATTATATGTGACTCTCTATACCACCAGCAAGAAAGTCAGGGCCAGGTTTATAACAGAGATGGAGCAAAAGTCGCTGGGAATCCCAGTCAAAATGTTTGCGGTGTTCTAGAAAGTTGCAATAAAACCTGATATTAATAGGCTTTGGTTGTGCCAATGACCTTTGTATAGGAACAGAATAGACATCTGGGTTCTAGATGTGGCTCTGTCACTAACTCAACTTGTAATCTTGAACAAGTTACTTAATCTCACATTGGGCCACCGTGTTCTTGTCTGTATCAATTAAGTGAAGTGGGGGATAAAGAGTCAGAGACACTGGAGTTTGAATCCACCTTCAGGCACTTACTATTTGCTCTCTCTTGGTCTTGGTTTCCTCCTCTGTAAAATAGGTAATAACAGCATCTGCTTCCTAGAATATGAAGCACTTTGCAAACTTTGAAGCACTACACAAATGCCAGCCATTATTATTAAAAAAGGATGGGCCAAACCAGATCTTTTTTAAGGTCCTGCTAGTGCTAATAGCTTATGCTTCTCATGGTCCCTGTAGACCACCAATGGAGTAGATTTTGAGTAGTTTTTCTGAGTGGAGGGCTGTTGCTTTTACTGGCCCAAACACACTTACACTCAGTCTTACTTATTGTCAATATATATTACTTACATATTTCAGCATATAAAAATAGAGTGAAATGAATTACCTATGTAAGAATGGAATGGTAAGAAAGAAAAGAAAAATACGGTTTTGTATTTCCATTTATTCAGATATAATGAGCCCTGCCCTCTAACTAAAAGAGCTAACTGGCCATAGTGCAGTCTCTCTGGTAGGAAAGAAATTTTTTCATTGACTGATATTAGCAGTGAAAAATAGCAACAAGGAACACTTTTTTTCTTAGGGGTACCCAGCTACTTATCTCTTCATATACGTGTTTGCCTCTGTGGTAAAATCTTGTTATAAATGTTTGCTCAATAAATGAATAAAGTCTGGTTTTGTGGGGTCAGGTGTGAAAAGATTTTTGTCTATTGAGCACTATTGTACACTCCCTTCTTCACCACCCTTACAACAACAACAGCACTGGCAACTGTGGGCTAAATGCAGAAAGCCGCGTCATTTAGCTTCCCCATCTCTTCCCACAGATAAACAAAAAGTCGCACAACTCAGCTGGTTTTTTAAATTAGTATGGTGAATGTAAAACTTTATTCAGTGAGTATAACAACTACTGAAAATACCTTAAATCTTGTATCTATTTATTTAATTTGGGAGGGGTAGCAACAGAGAATGAACAGAGAGGAGGCAAAGTGGAGGGGTGGGAAAGGTTAGATCCAGAATGAAAGTGTGAAGGATACAGAAGAAGAGAAAGAGATTTATGGAAGAAGAGAGAGAAGAGAGAGAGTGGAGAGTGTGTGAGGGTGAGAGAGAGAGAGAGAGAGAGAGAGAGAGAGAGAGAGAGAGAGAGAGAGATAGAGACAGAGACAGTGACAGACAGAGACAGAGAGAGGTGAAAAATAGGATATACAGGAAGAGATACTTAGGGAAACAGAAGCAGAATAGTTTTTGAGGCATTAGCTGGAGATTAGCCTGATGTTCATTTGGTCAGTGGGCTTCAGATATTATAACATATTATTTAACCTCCTTTTTAAAATGTTGATTAATTTGCAGGTAGATGTTCATAGACCTTCATCTACTCATGTCCTTATACTTTAGAAGCTCTCTTCCGAATTGGATAACTGTAGCATCAATTACTAAAGCAATATTACTTCTGGGGTCCAATAAAATAAAATTCAGGGTCAAATGTGACCCTAGGCTTGTAGTTTTTCACCTTTGGTTTACATTATGGCTCAAATCATTCCCTCTTATATAGATAGCTATGCATAGATGAACAATGCATTTCATAGATTTAGAGCTGTAAGAGACCTCAGAGATCATTTAGTCTGACTCTCATTTTCCTAGATGGAGAAATTGAGGCCAGAGGAGTTAAGTGATTTGCCTAAAGTCACACAAGTAGTAAGTAGCAGAACCAAGATTTGAACCTAGTTCCTCTGGATCCAAATTGACTACTTCTTTCCCCTGGACCACATTACCTCTCTGTCGTGTTATAATGCAGAAAGTCTATCATATGAGTTTTATCCTTGGACCATTATAGCAATGCTACAATGGAATTTTACTCTATTTTAACTATATGACATATAATTTCCTTAAGCATCTATTTTAAAGATTTTGGTATTCTTCCATAATTTTGATATTATAGACCATTTTTGTACATTTAGTTAAAAGATAAAAATCACTGCCAAAAGATATCATTAATACATAGGCAGCAACCTCTTACCTGGCATCATTTAGAATAGATGAATTCATATTTAGATGTCTTGTTGAGACAGTTCTGAAAAGTAAGAGCTTTATAATTTACTCTTTTCCTATATCCAGGTCTTTCTTGGATTCAATGGACTTAACATAGTATATGCTTAATAGATTTTCTCTTAATGACACAGATTATTTTCATACTGTACATTGTAAGTTCCACTTCTACTAATTTGGATGGCTATCTGTGTTCAGATAAAAAGTTAGCTTAAATGGAGCTTAGAATTTATGAATGGGATCTTCTAAATGCTATTTTCAAGTCTTTTCAAAAGAAGAAAAGAAAACTATCTGTATATGTCTCTATTAGAAAATATGATGTGATCTCTGATGCTGGGCATTGAAATGCTCAAGGAAAATACATATTAGACATGATCTCTTAGAAAGAAAATTTGTGGGTTCCTATGGGGGAAAACATTCTTTCAGTCATTCAACAAACATTTAATTAACCATCTATCATGGGTCTGGGTGCTGGAGGAAGTAGAAAACAAATAATACAAGAATCCTTTCCCTCAATGACCCTGTAGCTCAATAATCTTACAATATAAAAAGTACATGAGAGCAGTATAAAGTAATATGAGACTGTATCAGGGAAGAAACACTTCCAATTGGATGTGGAGGTGAAAGGTAGCTTCATGAAGAATGTGACATTTGAGCTGGGCCTTCAAGACTTGCTATAATGGCAATAAGCTCAGATGGGAAAAAAGAAAGAGGACAGGCATTTTGAGTATAGGGTACAGTGTGAACAAAAGTACAGAGGCTAGAAAGGGTGGGACTTAAGCGTTTATAGGATTTAAAATTGGAAAGGACCTTAGAGATAATTTGTTTCAATCCTTTTTTTAATTTGAAAGATGAAACTGAGGTTCAGAAAGACTTGTACATTAGTTGTAGGGCAGTAAATAAACAGAGTTTTGAAAGAATTTAAATCTTCAGACTCCAAATCTAGAGTTATTGTTGGGGAGATAATAAGAGCTATTTGGTTGGAATGTAGAGTACAGATGGAGGAATAACTGTGAGATATGGCTGGAAAGATAGATTGGATCCTGATTTAGGGGAACCTTTAATATTAGGCTAAGAAAACCTGACTTCATTTTGTAGACTCTACAAACAAAAGTTCATGGGAAATAACATTTGGATAAAAAGATTCCCCCATGCCTGGACCATTCTTTCTCCTCAAATCCACATTCTGGCTTCCCTGGTTTCATTTAAGTTCCAACTAAAATCCCACTTTTACACAGGAAGTCATTCCCATTCTCCTTAATGTTAGCGCTTTCTCTCTGTTGTTATTACCAGTTTCTTCTTTATATAGCTTCTTTTTACACAGCTGTTTTCATATTTTCCCCCCATTAGACTGTGATCCTTGAGAGCAAAGACTGTTTTTGCTTTTGTATTCCTCCCGCTTATTACAGTGCCTAGCACAAAATCAGATGCTTAACAAGTGTTTGTTGACTGATGAGATAGGCACAAATAATGCCTACTTCCACCTAATATGAGAAATTCTCTTAGTTCTAGAATTAAAAATGAAAATAAAATAGGAATCAAACAACATGGTATAATAGAAAATTGGAATGGAAGTTGGAAGACCTGAGTTCAAATTCTGTCTCTGCTGCTGATGTTAGGCAAAACACTTAAGTTCTCAAGGTCTCAATGCCCTCATCTGTAAAATAAAGAAGTTGAATCAGATGACCTCTGAGATCCCTTCCTGCTCTAAATCATATGATATGTTTCTAAACTTTTATTTAAACTTGTTTTCTGAAGTCTAAGTCTCTTTGTCTTGCAAAGGCTACAAGTTAAGGTGCTACTCATGGGCCGACTTGCACTCTGGCCTAGGAGCTTTGACTTGCTCCATTTCTGACATGAGCCCTTCCTTAGGGCAAACGAATGGTAGGACTCCTAATCCTAAGGTCCCATCATATTGGTGCAAAAACATCATTAGCTTAGTTTGTTGCAGCTCAGAACTTCAGAGCTTAAAAGATCTGCTAACCTTAGCCTTCTAGATAGCTGGCATTATAAGGATGTAGCACTGTGCTTAGCCTAAATGCATGATCTAATGATCCTAAATAGAATTCTGCCTTTTGTGGTAATGCCTACAGATAAGCAAAGCCAAAATCTTATTTTCTGAACTGCAGAGGCAAAATATTTTCTGTTATTTACTGTTGTCTCATTTTAGCTGGATTTCTTTGATACACAAACTACAATCTTTCTTTGCCTTTTGTTCATAATGACTATTAATTGAGTTACTATTAATTGGTTTCTAATTATCTGTCACATTCAAATGTAGATAGAAAGAATTAGTTTGGCTTTTAAATAACTAGGTAGAAAGAAACTGCAGCAAGAAAAAATGTTTTTTCCACTTATTCAGAAGAATAGTCCCTTTGGATAGATTTTATCTTGGTTTTCATGGTGCTAAAGCAGTGAGATGAAAGCCACCACCGAGACTATGTGTGACTAGATGAGGTTGGTTACTTAGGTAGTGAGAAAGAATTGGAGAATTTAGCAGAGTGAGGAATTTCACTGATATCTCTGAGAACAAACAAAGCTTCTCACTAAGTTTTCTATTGAGAACTTATCAAAAAAACATTGACAGACCTGCAGAAGTTAAGAATGGGTGGACGTGTTAGTCTTGTCAGTGAAGGGAACAATCACATCAAGGAAACCATAGATCTAAAATAATCCCAAGTAAAACACTTTGATAAGTTTCTTCACACCCCTTTCCCTAATGTTTCACATGGTTGAAGCAACTTCTTGACAGATTGAATTTTTCACTTTTCAACCCACTTTCTTAGTTTTACACAAACAGAAAGGTTCTAGCAGTATTGATGGGAGAAACAGGCCAAATATTGCATCTCTCTTTGTTTCTCTCTCTCTGTCTGTCTTTGTGTCTCTGTGTCTTTCCCTCTCCCCCTACTCTTCTCTGACTTGACCTGTGATTTTGTTGGTGTAAAAAACCTCTTCTACCAATGGCAAATTGATACCTTTCCTATCAACTTTTATCCTTGGAGTTTCCTTTGGTACTAAGAGACTGTGATTTCCTTGGGATCACATGGTCAATATGTGTGAAAAGGGGGTTAGATTACTGTGCCTTTCCAGACTCTGAGTTCGGCTCATTATCCATGAGGCCATACTTCTCTTAACTTTCACTCTTAGGATGTGATATTGTCACCAGATTTCCCAGGGTATTCTCAGAGACTTGGAAGTTTGTAAGAGATTCAGAGTGATTCAGCCTGGACCCAGCCATTGTACTAATTCACTTGGAAGTTAGAAATGGGCTCTTTGTTCTAAGAAAAGAAGAAGATAAATAGCTTGAGTTTTTGCTAATCCAACAGGGTTTCTTGAACTGGCTATGCACGCTTGGTAGGCTGTATCAATTCTAGCATGAAAGGCTAATCGTGAGGGTCTTGTCTTTGTGGACACTACAAGTGCATTGTGAATAAAACACTTGTGTGACAGTTCCTGTCTGTTCTAGCTGTCAAAGAAAGTCTTTGAAAATTTTGATCTTGTTTAGGTCAACATACATACATACATGTAATCATATCTATATGTATGTGTGTATATATGCATACATATACATACATATACATGTACACACACATTTATATATATCACACATGCTGCTGCTATCCTAAATTGTAACAGTGAAGAAGAATGCATAAAGAATTAGTTTTGGATCTGGGAAGACCTAGGTTCTTGCCCCACCCTTAAGACATACTTACTAACTATGAGAATAGGGAAATCATTTGTCCTCTGTCAGTGCACTAGGCAACTATAAATTGAAGAAAAGGTGCCAATCAGTATTGATAGATGGTGTTTCTTCATCTGGGAGTTCTCTCTACCAATGGAATCACAGGTTCAGAATTTATCCCTAAATTATCTGTCATGGAAAATCACTGATTCATGATCCACATCCTCTGGAAGGTTTTATTTTAGAAGGCCTACCTGCCTCACCTATTTATGCTGATCAAATCGTATGGCTAACTATGTGGCATCCAAGGCTGTTCTGTACATTGAACTGGGAGTGGGGAAGAGAGGTGAACAGTAGAGAAACTATTTGAAGAATTCAATGAATTCCTAAGTTTGTTACTATAAGTAATTTGCTCTTAAAGGATGATGTTTTTGGGAAAAATACATTGCTATTCCCAAAAGATGGCAAGAATATTATTTTGGCCATAATACATGCAATATATCCTAATTGTTTCTAAAACAAAACACTGGATGGAAGCTATGTCTGGTGGCCTTGAATGGATTCTGATATTGAAAAGACTTTAGAAGAACCTAGTTCACACATATCAGGCTGCTTAGCATAACCCATAAAAACACCTACTTTTCTCGGAAAAGTGACCAAGAACATTTGGTTAAGAATCCACATTGATTTTGTTACAGAAATCAGTGCTGCTGAATTGCAAATGAGATAGCGCCTTAAGACTTTCCTCAAATGTCTTCATTAAAACTTAGCTGATTACTTTTAAGACAAATGAGAATGTGTTTTGCATATTGCTTTTTCTTGGAGTACTCCACTTGTAGCAAAAAAGGCTAACTTTTGCTACGGCCTGTGTCATGCAAAGTATGGAATGCAGACTGGCCCGCATGGCATCATGCACTAATTCTTTTCAATTATTTGACTATGACAGTGATGAGAGAATAATCTCTGCAGTCATTTGACATGGACATTTTCATTCATGCTTTGCCAACCACCGACCCTGGATAACTCTCACCATGTCTCCTTTGCTCCTACCCATGTGCTGTTGAACAGAGCTGCCATATGTTACCTAAACTCAACTGGGCCCTCACTGCAGCAAGGTAATTATGCTTCTTAGTTGATTCTCTATCCCACTCTCCACAGTGTCTATTCTAAACCTTTTTTCTTCTCAAACCTCACATAGACAGCTCCTCCCCACCTCCTCTTAGCAAAGAACTTTTACTTTATACTTTAGATAGAAGATCCAGGTCAATTGCTAAGAGGATCCTCTTCTCCCCTTTCATTTTATATACCTTACCACATGCCCTACAATTTCCTTTGTGTTAAGAGAGCTGGCCCTTCTCTTTGACAAGGTCATCCGTTATACATATGCATGCTGCAATGATTTTAGGACTGATTTCATCCAACACAATTTAAACGCATCAAAGTATTGTCTCACTGAAGAACTGTTTGCCCCATGCCAGTAATGCAGTCAAGAATTTATTAAACACCTACATAATGCCTGGCACTGTGCTAAGCACTGGTTTTGTTGGTTTGTTTTGAGATGCTAGTCTTATGGGGGCTATGAGTGTAATTTTAGAATTTAGACATCAAACCAAACTCCTCCTTTTACAGATGAGGAAACCGAAGCCTAAAGAGTTTAAGTGACTTAATTGAGGTAGCATAAGTCAGTCAGAGAATGGAATAGGATCCAGATCATCTGATTCTAAACTTAGTGGTGTGTGTGTTCCACATAGCCTCCCTACTTCCCAGGGAGCTTCCTGTCTGTTACTATTGATGAATTATCAGTGACACTGACTTTGCAGCCATGTAAGATGTTTGAAACCCTACCTTTAGACATCGCTCTTTTCTTTTTTTTCCAGGGGGGAAGGCAAGGCAATTGGGGTTAAGTGACTTGCCCAAGATTACACAGTTAGTGTGTCAAGTGTCTGAGGCTAAATTTGAGCTCAGGTCCTCCTGACTCCAGGGCCGGTGCTCTACTCACTGCGCCACCTAGCTGCCCCTTTTAACATCTCTACAAGGGAGTTGAGCATCTCTTCCTCATCAACTACACTTCTTCCATGAACTACCAAGTTACCCTAGTTGTCCCCTACTTAGATTATTTCCCTTCAAATTAGAATCATTGGATCATAGATTTAGAGCTGGAAGTGACCCTTAAGGTCATCAAGCCCAACCTGCACATTTTATAGATGAAGAAACTGAAGCCTGATAAGGTCAAGTGGTTTGTCCAAGGTCACACATAAATGGCATATCTTGGATTTTATTCCACATCTTCTGCCTTCAAAACAGTTGCTCTTTTCCTTGTACCATAAAGACGTCTCCCATTGTGTGTTTGGATAGGGGAGGAACATGGTGGGAATAGAATCTACCAACTATCTCCCATTGCCATCTTTGTTGAAGTTACATGCCCATCAGATTGTTTATATATATATATATATATATATATATATATATATATACACATATATATACATACATACACGTTCATACATATACATACACACACACTCACACACACACATATATACATACATATATATGTGTGTATATATATACACACACACACATATATATGTATACACACACACACACACATACACATATATATACATATATATATATATACACACGTATATATATATTTGAGTTTGCTCCAAAAGCTCATGGTTCTCCATTTTCTCAAAAGAGATACTTCCTAAGATTGCTAGAGTACAGTCAAATTGTATCACAATCTCTCCCTCTCTGTAGGACCGCACAAGATACTTCCGCTCACTGGGCCTTAATTTCCCTATCTGAAAAAGTGGTGGTTGATGTCTTTTCATTTCTAAATCCTACTATCTTATGATCTTATGGATCTTAGAGGTCATCTATTCCGATCCCCTCACTCCATAGATGAGAAAAGTGAGTCCTGAAAAGGTTAAATGACTTGCTCAATCCACAAAGATAGGAAGCAGAATAGCCAGGATTTTAACCCAGGTCTTCCGACTTTAGAGTTAGTGCTTTATACTGTATTACAGAACTTCTTAACTGGGACCAGCATGATATCAGCAATCTCCTTTGATTATCTAAAGGAGAGGCAGAATAGTTGTAATATCAATTGAGTTGGGACTTTCTTACTGTTTTAAAATGATTAATTAAGTGTCTTTGAGTCTTATTAGGTGCTAAACCCCAGGCCCAAACCCCAATTAGGTGCTAAACCTATGTGGGTGTGGTTTGGTAACCAAGGTGGGGCCCCAGGTGGGGCTAAGGAGGGCCTAGTTTCCACATGAGTTTGAGTGATAGGTTTGGAACATCAGAGGCTCTTAGACCATGTGGGTTGAAGTTGCCCCTTTGTGACGATTTTAGGTCACATGGGTGAGTCGCATGTGTGACTCACCCTTAACCCTGAAAAAGATATAAAACCAGGGGTTGGCTTTCTATTCTTTGGAGCTCTTATCCGTAGCAGTGGTGGTGCGTGTGACTCTCGCCAGCCCACGTTATGAGCTCCCGGGCTGAATCTAGATGTTGGTAACTATGAATCTGTATTTGGTCTGTCTGTCAATGTTTGTAATTTGTTTAGGGCTTTCACTTGTGCTGGTGTGCTGATTTGGGCAGCTGTAGCTAAAGGCCCTCCAGCTTGTAACCCGGATGCTGGGACTTTGTTAAACTCTGGTAACTATGTATTGGGATTTGAATCAGACAAGGTCTGTCTGTCCGTGTTTGTACTTCGTTTGTATTTTGCGCTGAAGTTCAGGGTGCTGGTTTTTTCCCCTGAACTAAGTGAATGATATTTGTATGCTGAATTAAAGCAAGCTTGTCAACCCCTTAACGTTGCTTCCCTTACTAAAGCAGATCAAAAGAACCTGTGCTTTTGCCGCGTGCTTGTTGTTGGGGTTGTGTTGGTCTTTCACCCCACAACAGCTGCTAGCCAGATTGTTGAAACAATAGTTTACTCAAAAGAACGCTGGATGTAGGGCCAAAGAACCTAGATTGAGTGTTGGTTCTGTTACTTGATGCCTGTGTGATCTTGGTTGGAGTGCTTGCTTGAGCACTTTAGGCCTCAGTTTCTGTAAAATGAGCAATTTGGGCTAGATGATGTCTAAGATCATTTCCAGCTCTAAGCCTCCTGGCTCCGCTGCCTTTCTTCAAGTCCCAGCCAAACCCCCACAATATATAGTAAGCTTTTCCTAGTAGTCCTTAATTCTAATACCTTCCCTCTGCCTATTCCCCTAATGGGTGAGCACCTAAAAAGACCCCAGCTTAAAGGGGCCAGGGTCTCCCATTGCATCCTGGGCCATTTCCCAGTCATCCTGATGAATACCTGGTCACTGGACCCAGGCGGCTCTGGAGGAGAAAGTGAGGCTGGTGACCTTGCACAGCCCTCTCTCACTCAAATCAAAGTTATGTCATCATTTCCCTGATGTCCTGGTCCTCTTCTAACGAAGGGCAAACACAATCTTCCCTCTGTTGATTATTTCCTATTTATTCTGTCTATAGCCTGAGCATATGTAGTTGTTTGTACGTTGTTTCCCCCTCTTACATGGTGAGCTCCTTGAGGGTGGGGACTGATCTTTTACCTTTCTTTGTATTCCCAGTGATTAGCATAGTGCCTGGCACATAATAGGCACTTAATAAATGTTTACTGACTAGCCTAAAACTTTTTATGCTGAAGCTCCTTTATTTATTTTTTTTACTTTTCTAAGTCCTAATGCAAAGTTGCCCTTACCATGGGTAAAAGTATGCAGATGAAAATCAAAACAACTCTTAGGTACCACATCTGTCCTGTCAGATTGGCTAACATGACAAAACAGGAAAATGATAAATGCTGGAGAGGATGTGGGAAATTGGAACATTGTTACATTGCTGGTGGAGTTGTGAACTGATCCAGCCATTCTGGAGAGCAATTTGGAACTGTGCCCAAAGGGCTATAAAAATGTTCATACCCTTTGATCCAGCAAGACCACTTCTAGGGTTGTATCCCAAAGAGATCACACAAGTGGGAAAAGGACTCATATGTACAAACATTTATAGCGGATCTTTTTGTAGTAGCTAAGAATTGGAAATCAAGGGGATGCCCATCAACTGGGGAATGGCTGAACAAGTTATGGTATATGAAGATAATGGAATACTATTGTGCTATAAGAAATGGGGATGATACCAACTTCATAACAACCTGGAAAAACCTACACGATATAATGCTGAGTGAGTGGAGCAGAACCAGGAGAACATTATATACAACCACAGATATATGGATTCTGTGAGGACTAACCCTGATAGACTTTGCTCTTCTCAGCAGCACAAGGTACAAAGACAACTCCAAAGGACTCACAATGGAGAATGCTATCAACATCCAGAGAAAGAACTATGAAGTATGAATGCAGATTGAGGCACACTTTATGCTTGCCTTTTTTCACCTTTTTTCTCTCTTTTGTTTCTGTTTTTGGGGTTTTTTTGGTTCTGTTTCTTCTTTCTCATGATTCATTCCATTGGTCATAATTCTTCACAACTTGACTAGTGTGTAAATAAGTTCAACACGAAGTTATACGTGGAAGATATATAGGAGTCCATGCCGTCTTGGGAAGGGGCGGGGGAAGAAAATGTGGAACTCAAAATTGTGTAGAACCGAGTGTTGTAAACTAAAAATAAAAAAATTTAAAAAAATAAAAAAATATTAAGCCAGTGTGCCAGCTAGGGGGAAAAATAAATGAGGCAGAGTAGCACAAAGTCATCAGCCTTACTTTCTCTTCATTCAGACATTGTCATACCTAAAACGCATAATGATAGGGTGTCCCGTCTTCTTAAAGCTAATAATCCAAAATTCACAAAGCTGAATAAGTATAAAAGAAATATAAATAAACTTTTAAAGGATAAAAAGTATGCAGATGAGGTCTTGGGATGGATGGGGGAGAGATGTTTCCCCAACCATTGTGACCTGAGCTTTTAGTCCAGGCTCTGATATCCACTTATTTTGTGCTTTCGGTCAAATCACTTTGTTCTGGACTGCACCCTCCTTATTTGTACAGTGAGGATTCTTTACATCTCTAGATTTAGTTTGTTTCTAAGTCAGTGGGGGAAAAGTCAGTCCAACTGGTCTTTTGGTACTGTATAGACAAAACAATCATTTTGTTTAACTAAATTGTTCTTCCAGTTGATTTGGCATCATGTTGACACAATCACAATGACTTTGATCTCCCCTCCCATTTCAAATTCTTACAAATGGTGTGCAAAAGCCTTTTTTCTAATAGTCCAGTTGCCTATGTTTGGCCTCTAAAGGGAATTTCCAAGGAGTTTTTAATTTCTAATCCATTAAGAAATAAATCTTTAGTGCACTTGCACCAGACACAGTAGTATGCTTTCTGTTCCTACTAGCTGTCAACTTCCAACTCCATGAATTCCCCAAGTAATTTAGAAGTTGTTTGGACTGAAATTCAGGGTGATGTCTGTTCAACCTATATGGTGACATTTGTGCCTAGGTAATTCAATTCACTTTATTTTTTTTAAAAGGAAATTACTTTCATAAGAAAAAAGGAAAAAGGACATTTTATTCAATTATGAAATGGGTGTTCAGAACAAACTTGTTACTCTATTTCTAATTGGTCTCACCTCTCAGTACACTTCTGGGAAGAGCTTCCTGTTAAATGGTAGCTTGTTCCCCGCCAATAATTACTTTTAGATGTGACCTAAAAGTCCATTTTTAAAAAAACTTTGTTCTGTGATGTATGTTAAGAAAAAACCCCTGTTAAGATCTAAGCCTCCCTCTCCAATACTAGGTTTCTTTTCTTCAGAGATTAAAACACTGCAGTCACCATTAGTTTTGACCAAAACAATGTTATGGGAGCCAGTAATAGCTCATTGGGGATTTGGGGTTGAAAGAATTTTTTATTAATCCTGCAAATACTTTAGGAGATACAAACCCACTTTCCTCCCTCTCACCCCCAAGCACATAAACCCAGTGGTTACTACTCATTAATTCCAGAATGTGCTGTCCCCTGACTTGTCTGTTGTGATTCTGCTTTCTGTCTTTTTTTTTAAATAAAGATTTGAACTTTTTAGTCTAAATAAAAAAGCTTGATGTCTGCCACTGGGAGACTGCACTCCCATTTTTCCCCCCAGAAAAATGGAACAGGTTTCTTTTAACTAGTGCAAGGCTCTAGTCTCTAAAAGGTTTTTATTATTGAGCGCCTGGGGTCCTTGGTTTCAGACATTTATCTTCTGGCTAAGCAGTAACAAAGAAAGGAAGCAGCTTCCTGCACCCCGAGTTTCTTAGTAATAGCCTGGTGGTCACAGTGCAGCAGGTGTAACATCTTCTTCATCGTGTCACTCCCTACACAGGTAATAATTTATGAGCTTCGACTGTCAAAATAGTTTGTGCAATAGACCCTAAAAACAGGTGATGGGTCATATCAATCAGACTTTATGGCCATAGCTTTCCTCTACCATAGGAAGTTGGCTGTATATGTTGAATTAAAAAGCAGAAGGAGAGAGACAAAATGAATAGGTAATAAAGTCCAATAAAAATACATCATTGGATTGTACGAGGGAACCCAGTCTATCCATACCAGAATGTTGCTTGGAGCTGGTAGTCTCCATTATGATAAATAGCTTTCGGACACAGTGCTAGGATTCTTCAGGATATTATGATATGACTGGGTTTCCAAGCACTAATAATAACAATAAAAATAATAATAGATATTTGTATAGTATCTTTAAATTCACAAAGTACTGTACAATATTATCTCATTTGAGCTTCATAACAACCTTGTAAAAAAAGACACAATGATCATTGATATTATCTTCTTTTTGTAGTCAAGAGAGGAAGTTGAGAGCTCAGAGAGCTTGTGATTTGTCCATAGTTACACAGCTAGTTTATATCGGAAGCAGTATTTGAACCTGAGATTTCCCAGTTACAAGTTCAGAATGTTATCCATTATGCATGTCCTGCTGCCTCTCACCACAACGTGTAGTCTATCATATCTTGATGACTATTAAGATATTAAAATGACTTGCTTGATTGACCTTTAAAAAGGAATCTGTTAAATTTGTTAAAAAAAAGGCTTATGTTAAATGGTAGACCAATTTAAACACCCCATGTGATTATAATGGTTAACTATATTTCCATGTGACCAAAACACATGTTTGTAGGTATACATCTAAGAGATAGTACAGTGGAAAGAATACTCAGCTTGAAATCAGAAGACCTGGGTTTGAATATTGCCACCACTACTTACTGTATGATCTTGGGCCAAGACACTAAACCTCGGTTTTCCCTTCTATGAAATGGGCATAAATGAGACCTGCACTGTCTACCACTCAGGACTATTGTGATGATTAAATGTAAATCGCTTTGCTAGCATAAATCAGCTATTCTTACAAATGTTACCCAGGTAGTAAGTGATAGACGTGGGACTCGAACTCAAGTTTTTTGACTGTAAATCCTTTGCTCTTCTAACTCTATTACACTAGTACCATACTAAGGCTATCTATGATTATTCAACATTAAATTTTAAAAATTTAATAAGCACTTACAAAGCACTGTGTAGAAAGAGCCCCAAAGGGGACCACATAGGCCCTACCATCAAGAAGCTTTTAATTAAAATTTTAGTTTTAGCCAAAATCTCTGATCTCAAAATAGTAAAAGATTATTGTTGGAAGATCCAAGGAGAATACAGAGCTGCTATTGTAACGAAATGATTCAGTGCATACAAAGTGACCAAGAAGCTTTCTACTGAAAAATGAATTTATTGTTAGGTGCAGCGGTGTATGGATCTCTCTGGCTGGGGAACGCTAAGGCTAGTGGCTTGCTTGAGCTTGGGAGTTCTCAGCTGCAGAAGGGCTAAGGCTAATTGGGTGTGTGCACTGCCAGGTATCAATATGGTGAGCCTTCAAGAATGGGGGGGGGTGCCATAAGGCTACTTAACAGAGGGGCTACACAGCCTGAGTTGTAAATGCAGCAGCTGTGGCATCTACCATTAGTGGCTGCTGCAGTTCTAGGCTGAGTGAGATAAGGAGACCCAGTTTCTTTAAAAAAAAAAAAGGAAAAGGATGGAAAAATGAATCTAATTTAAATTTTTAGCTTGTGATTTGAGTATTTTGATAACATTGTGGGGCCTAGATTAGAAAAATGTAATTTATGATGTTAGGCCACAGTGAACATATAGAGTATTATTAACAAAAAATAATTATTGAAATGACTAAAGTATCCATACCTCTTGACCCAGAGATCTCACTCCTAGGCACTCAAAGAGGTGAAAGATAAAAAGACAAAAGCCCTGCAGCAAAGGCTTGAAAACAAAGTGGAAGTCCACTAAATGGGGAATGGCTAAAAAAATCATGGAGCATAAAGGTAATAGAATATTACTGAATCATAAGAAAAGATAAATAGGAAGAATTCAGGGGAACAGGGCAAGACATATGAACCTATGTGGAGTGAAATAATTGGAACCAAGGGAAAAAATATACACATTGACTACAACAATGTAATTGGAAAAAAAGAAAAACAAAGCAAAACTTGATGCTTCATAATTATACTAACCAAGATTGCCTCCAAAGAAGAGACAAGGAGATGCACTGCTTTCCCTCATTGCAGAAGTATGGGTGTGTATCATCAGACTCAATTCATATGTTGGCTAGTTTTGATGAACTGCTTTTTTCCCCTTCTTAATTATTTTTGTTGCAAGAGTTAACTGACTAGGAGAGAAAGGAATGTTATATTGTGTAATGAAGGTGCCATGAAAGCAAAAGATATCAATAAAACCTCCTATAACAACTCATAAGCTTGGTGCTGGGCTAGTTAAATCACAAGGTATAGAGAAATGCTTTATCTTATTGGTGGGGAAGTGAAACATGGAAAATGCACTAGTCTAGGAGTTAAGAACTCTATGTTCTAATTCCATCTTTGCCACTACCTCACTGTGTGATATTTTGGGTAAGACTTTCACTCTTTGGGCTTTTATTTCTTCATTTGTTAAATGGTAACACTCAATTAAGTGATTTCTCAGTTTCCTTCCAGTTCTAATTGGGGGAACTCTGCTCATTATTTCTTTGTCTAAACTTATAATTATCTATCCGTGTAATCATAGGGTATATGGGTCTTTGGGTATCTGACCTGTACACTCCTGTCTTTTCCTTACTGAATAATGTTGTAGCAGGTTGTGATAATAATGATAATAATGGATGCAACCAGGGACGTGCTGGTAAATGTTTAACATCAGGCCTTCTGGAAAAATAAAATGCATGCTTGCATCATTAACACTTTACCCATCACCTTCTTTTTTTTTAAAAAAAATATATATATCTTATATATATATCTTATTTTCCCCAATTACATGTAAAATAAATTTTAACATTCATTTTTTGAAATATAGAGTTCCAAAGTCTCTTCCTGTCTTCCCCACATTGAGAGGCAAGCAATTTGATACTTGTGCTGTCATGCAAAACGTTTTTCCATGTTAGTCATATTGTGAAAGAAAACACAGACAAAAAAACCCCAAGGCTTCAATCTGCATTCAAACTCTATCAGTTCTTTCTTTGGAGGTGGATCTGGAATCCTTCAGAATTGTCTTAGATCATTGTATTTCTAAGAATAGCTAAGTCATTTACAGTTGACCATCATACAATATTGCTGTTGGTCTGTACAATGTTCTCCTGGTTCTGCTCATTTCACTGTACCTCAGTTCATGTAAGTCTTTCCAGGTTTCTCTGAAATCATCTTGCTTGTCATTTCTTATTGTAAATAGTATTCCACCATTATCATATGCCAAAACTTGTTCATCCATTTCCCTACTTGATGAGCATCACTTGAATTTCCAATTCATTGCCACCGTAAAAAGAGTTGCTATTAATATTTTTGTATATATATGTCCTTTCCCTTTTTTTTTTATCTTTTTGGGATACAGACCAAGTAGTGGTATTGCTGGGTTAAAGGGTATGCAAGGTTTTATAGCCCTTTGATCATAGTTCCAAATTGCTTTCCAGAATGACTGAATCATCACACAACTCCACCAACAATGCATGATTGTCTCAATTTTCCCACATCCCCTGCAGTTTTGTCATTTTTCTTTTCTGTCATATTAGTCAATCTGACAGATGTGGGAGTGGTACCTCAGAGTTGTTTTAATTTACATTTTTCTAATCAATGGTGATTTAGAGCATTTTTCGTATGATTATAGATAACTTTGATTACTTCACTGAAAACTACCTGTTCATATCTTTTCACCATTTACCAATTGGGGAATGACTTGTATTCTTATACATTTGACTCAGTTCTGTATATATTTGATAAATGAGGTCTTTATCAGAGAAACTTGCTATAACATTTTTTCATTATGATTTACTATACATTTTTTATTATGATTACTAATTGTGTATTTCCTTCATCCTATTCCCCCCATTTATCCTTCTCTCTCTCTCCTTTTACCCTGTTCATCCTGAAAAATATTTTGCTTCTGACTACCCCCTACCCCCATCCGTCCTCCCTTTTATCAGTGCCCCCTCACTTAGTCCCTTCCCCTCCTACTTTCCTGTAGGGTAAGATACATTTCTATACCCACTTGAGTATGTGTGACTCTTTGAGACAGTTCTGATAAGAATAAGATTCAAGTGCTGCCCCCCCATCCTCCCCCATCTTTACTCCACTGTATAAAGTCTTTTATACTTCTTTTATATGATATAATTTATCCAATTTAACCTCTCCTTTTCCCTTTCTTTTACCCATCACTTTATTAAATCTAGATAATTAACAAAACAATAAATCAAGGCACAATTTGTAGCCTTTGCTAATTTCCAAGGTATAAATGCTCACATTGAAAATTTAACAATCAGCTCTCACAAGTAGGTTCAAGCTGGCTCCAGCACACCCCTGAATATTAGAGTTTCATATAGTGTTTCACTGTTTGCATAGTTCCTTATATAGATAATGTCATTTTATTTTCATAGCAACCTTGTGAAGTAGGTACCTACAGGTTATCTCCATTTTACAGCTGAGAAAATGGAGGCTCAGAGAAGTCTTGCCAATCACTATGTAAGAGAGGCAGAATTTGAACACAGATCTTCCTGATGCTACATCCAGTACTCTGTCCACTATGTCACATGGCTAAGGCTCAGTGTACCCCTACCACTAATTTCCTGGCTGGTAATTGGGGAGGAGGATTCTACCACTCTTTATTTCCAGATGCACATTTGCTCCTTTGTCAGTAAAACAGTCTATTCTGTGGTGGAGACTCAGGATTGTCTAATAATCACATGTTTATAAAATCTTGAGTTTTCAGAAATGTGTACCACAGGACCACAAATACTTTTTCAATTTACATTCATTTCATTTGCTTTTTTTGGAAGGGATTATAGATTGAACAAATATAAAATCCTGTTACAATGTACTGCACGCTTCCCTTTTGGGTATAAGGATATTTTCTCTAATGCTACTGTTGTTTATATCTGCTGTCAGAGTTTATGATGACATTTGTAGTGGAAACTCCTAATTTGATATTTCTCTAGTGAATTTAATGAGTCTAAAAAGTGTCATTTAGAGGTAGTTTTCTCTTTGTGCTTTGAAAAATGAAATGCAAGTAGTTATCTGTTAAATGAGATAATTACATCACTACTTTGCTAAAGGCACACAGTAGTGATTTTTAGCTTGCTTCATTTAATTAAAGCTTTCCAAAATGTGGAGTATGGAACTGATAATAGACCTGCTGGAACAGTAACTGAGAATGGGGAATAAGAACCAGTTCCTCCAAACAAGAAGTGGAAATAGACTGATGAACCGGCTGGCAGCTCAGACATACATTTAAGCCTTGGCTGCATTAGAGAAAATGTAATAATAGCAGCAACCAAAAATTTTAATATTACTGATCTTTCTGCAATAATTACTGAGAACTTTTAATGTCTGCAATTAGAATGCTAGAGATAGGGTGGCGTCGACCAGTGCTGAACTGTATGAAATTGGATACTTAGTCTAATTGGTAATTAATCACTTTTCATTACCAGGAAGGGATGCAGTAGTTATTCTGAATGGGCTAAGATACATCATGCTAATTATGGGAAAAAACAAACCCACATATTTGAAGTTCATGGATGCTAGAAAATAGGCAGCCCATGATGGTATTGTGCAAGCTGGCAGAAGATTAGCATGTATAATTGCACTATGAAAAATGAGCATGTGTTTATTTTGACAAGAGGCTGTCAGGGCAAGAAGTTCCCCTTTTCCTAAGGGGTTCAATCACATTCCCATTAACTTCTATTGATAATCTCATCTGTCTTCTTTTATAAAGACTTAGAAATGATTTCAAACATTTATCCTAAAAGGGACAAAAGATGACAATGGTGGTAAAACCTTAACCATGTCTCTTAGGATTGAGGGGCATTACTTGCAGCCAACAATTCTGAGAGCCAATAAATTGTAGAGCAAAGCTAGATTACTGTATCTTTCCTAAGTCAATTAAATTCAACAGGCATTTTTAAAGTGCCTACCAGGTATCTTGATGGAGTGGATTGAGGATTGGTTTCAGAATTTAGAAGACCTGGGTTTAAGTTTTGTCTCTGAAGAATTCTTCCTGCCTCTCTTGACAGGCTTCATGATCCTAAGCAACTGGCTTAACCCGCAGTTTCCCCAGACAACTTTATGAGGCTATTAATTAGTGAAGAGTTGCTGATTGTTTTGGTGAAGGGAGTTTCCTCATTGGGTGTTTCCTATATCTATGAAATCATAGGTCTGGGCCCATTCTACCTTCCCCCTCTCCCCGCCAAGTGCCAGGTGCTAGAGATAGAAAGACAAATGCCCTCACTTTGCTTACATTTCATTACATTCAAATGCCCCCACACACTAGCCCTATTTCTAAAATGGACCAGTTTCCTGAAGGATGCTCCAGATATCCCTGGGTTGAGGCATCCTAAGACAGAGAGGTGGGGACTGAGGTTCGATTTAACTTTTTAGGTTAAATAAGAAAAAACAGCTTTATAAATATAATATTGGGGGAAGGAAAGTGTAGTTTAAAATACAGTTTATATGAAAAAGACCTAGGGGTTTTAGTTGACTGTAAACTCAGTATGAATCAATAGTGTAATGTGGCTGCCAGAAAAACTAATGAAATTTTAGATTGTATTAACAGAATCTTAGCTTTCTTCAAAACTCAGCTCAAGTACTACTTTCTACATAAGACCTTTTTTAATCTCCCCAGCTGATAATGCCTTACCCTCAAATTACCTTGTATGTATCTTGTATATACTTGCACATTCAAATGTTATCTTCTCTGATAGAAATTTGAGTTCCTTGAGGACAAGCCTGGAACACAATAAGTTCTTAATAAATGGTTGCTGATACATGTATATCCGTAGCCATACATGGATAAATGTGCATACGTATGTATCCACACCTGTTATTGTGTCCCTACAGGGAGCTTCCACTGAGGCAATTCCCTCTGTTAATGCAAATTAATGACTTCTAGTCTTAGAGTCACCTGGGGTACTAAGAGGTTAAGTGACTTGCCAAGGATCACACAGTTACGTATGTCATAATCAGGAATTGGAGCCACAGATTTCTGACTCCAAGAGTTTCCCTCTAATTCTATGCTACCTTTCATTATATATGTGTAATGTATATCCTTATATACACACATATAAAATATATGTGTATATAATGAATATCTAACACATAACATGTTAGAAGTGAATTAATATACACATGCAATAAAAGTCTATATTTCAATGAAGCAAATGTTTTTTACTCCATTTTTTCATTCAACTTGACCTGTAGAATTGAGCAACTCTAATAAAACATCACTTAATATATTCTTTGTAATCTTCTGAATCCCTGACTTGGTTTTCTGCCCAATAGGACTCTTTTAACCATAGACTCTTTTTCTCCTTTTTTTGTCACTGAGCTGAATGATGGTATGACAACATGTGATTGGGTGATTGATGTCAAATGTTAGTAGCAACATTCATTTTAGTCTGAAATGGACAAAGAGGAGCATTACTCACTTTTAAATTTTTTTTCCAGAATCTACACCTCACCAGTGGTATACCAAAATTGCATTTGGGAGGAAATTTAAAGTGACTTTTAAGTTCCTTCTCCTGTGATTGCTTCTGAGGTCATAAAGAGTTGCTAAAAGCTGAAGGAGCAAGTTAGTGGAGAGAACTACAAATGTAATTTCATAGCTGTCAGACTCCCTTGGAAAAATCCAGGGCTCTGCTGACTAGGCTTTTGTAAAGCTCCAGTCCTGTTTGAATGCATGGCTTTATTGGAAGCTTAGGCAGAAGCCATACAATTCCATCATGAACTTGCTCTTAATCAATTAACAGTAGATATTTAATGTAAGAAATCAAATTACCAGTCAGCAATCATTTATTAAATATGAACTATATGCCTGACACTGTGCTTGGCACTGGGAAAGAAAGACAGTTTTTTAGAAAGATGTTTCTTAGTCCTGAAACAATTATTAAGCAACCAGAAAATTCATGGTGCTGTATTACATGCCGCATCACAGCCTTTAATCTTTTCTGATATGTCGTACAGTGTCTGTTTTTAATCTCTTTATTTATGTATTACCACAAATTTGTAACATAAAGTCTTGAACAAGATGATGTTTATGGATGGATTCAGCATGTGCAGTGGACATGTGTATAGAACTATGGCAACATGGTGTAATAGAAAGAGAACTTCATTTGGAATCAAAAAATGGGATCAAGTTCTGTCTTTGTAACTTTCTAACCACGTAACATTGGTTAGTCTATAACCTCTCTGAACATCAATTTCTGCATCTCTAGAATGATGATAGTGATATTTGTAACTACATGCTTCACAGGTTTGTTGTGATAATCAAATGAATTTACTAAAAGCCTTTTATAAAGTACTAGCAGAAAGGAAGGAAAGGAGGAGGAAATAAGCATTTAGGAAGAATCTTCTTTGTACTAGGCACTGTGTTAAGCACTTTTGAACATGACTTCATTTAATCCTTATAAAATTAATGTGAGGTAGGTGCTATTATGATCCCCATCTTTCAGATGAGGAGACTGAGGCAGATAGAGGTGAAATGAATTATTCAGGGTCATAAGAAGAATCTGAGGCCAGGTTTTAACTTACCTTCCTGATTCTGGGATCCACTGAATCACCTAGCTGTCACTAAAAAGGAAACTATTATTAGTTGTGTTGGCATACAACCAGTAGATCTTGCTTCTAACTGGTTAATCTCCATCTAATTGCTGCCATGATGTGATATCCTGATAGTTTGCATGGATACCTCCTCTCCCTGATCCCTTCTTTAGTGTCTGAAAATGGTACCTTCAGCACTCTGGCCAGCAACCTTCACTTTTCAGTGACCCAGGTCAGTGACTTAATATTTATTAGCAACTAACTCTGAGTCCCAGTTTTCTCATCCCTAAAATGAACAGACACTGATTCACATTTCTGTAAAGTTCTTTAAGTTTTACAAAACATTTTCCTCACAACAACTCTGTGAAGTGAGTTGTATATGTATTAGAATCCATATTTTGAAGATGAGGAGAAGCTCAAAGGAAGTAAGGTGACTTGTCTAGGGTCACATAGTACGTCAGTGTTTCCTGGTTTAATAGGGCTCCCTGCATTCTGTGACCCTAACTGTTGACATTTACAAAGCATATCAAGGTTTATAAAGTAACTTGTATACATTATCTTATTTGATAAATCCAATAACCTTATGAGGTAGATCCTATAGTTTTTATCATCTCCATTTACTGAGGAGGAAAGTGACTGATGAGAAAAGATTAAGCTAGTCATTTATGGAAGTGGGATAGGAAACCAGTTATGATTCCAAATCCATCATGTTGCCTTTCTCTCTATCCCACAGTGGTGTTAGGGAGATAAAATGAAATAACTAGCTCATCCTCACAATCCTCTTGGCCTTAACCTTTCCAGCAACAACAAAATAACTTTGGGGAAGGAAAGACTGGGTCTTTTTTGGAATCATAGGATTATATCACAGGAGCATAGATTTAGAGTTGGAAGACACCTCAGGTATCGTTGATTTCATCCGAGGCTCAGCATAGTAGATGGGGCGCTGGACGTGGAATCAGGAAGACCTGAATTCGTATCCTTCCTCAGAAGAGACTTCCTAGCTGTGTGACCTTGGGCAAATCACTTAACCTCTTTTTCCCGCAGACTCATCTGCACAATGAAGGAACTCTAGCTACTGGGGTAAGGAGTAACTATTTGACAATAACTGCAGGGAAAACTGGAAAGCATTCTGGTAGAAATTAAGTTTAAATCAAAACTTTACCTTACAGTGCCTTTCTTCTATAAATTACCTCCCAGTGTGTCCTATAATAGCTTGTTTGTACATAGTTGTTTATATGCTGTTTCCCTATTAGACTGTGAACTCCTTGAAAGCAGGGACTGTCTTTTGCCTGTTTTTGTATCCACAGCATTTACCACAATGTTCATCAAATAGTAGGCACTTAATTAATGTTTATTGAATGACTGACAGATCACAAGCCACTTAGATAAGCTCCAAGTAGATACATGACAAATATAAAAGGTCATATCATAAATAAATTAGAGAAACGAGGAAGAAACTTCTTTTCTGGATTTATGGATAGGGGAAGAATTCTTGATCAAATAATGAATAGAGAGAACCAGAAAAAATGAACAGTTTTGATTACATAAAATTTAAATGTTTCTGTACAAACAAAAACAAAGTTGCTGCTAAAATTAGAAGGGAGTCAACTGGGTAAAAAAATCTTTGCAGCAAGTTTCTCTTATAAAGGTCTCACTGCAAAGATATATAAGAAATCAATTTGAATTTATAAAAATCAGAATTGTCATCCAATGGATAAATGGTCAAAGGATATGAACAATCAGTTCCCAAAGGAAGAAATCCAAGCCATATGAAAAAACTCCAAATCACTAATAATTATAGGAATATAAATTATAGCAACTCCAAGGTTCCATCTTGTTCAGTCATAACCCCATCTGGGGTTTTCTTGGCAAAGATACTGTGAGAAACATGCTTAGTCTAGAAAGAACAATATTCATTATGAAGCCAGGAAAGTTCTCATTTTATTTTAGCCAATTATTCTATATTCCTAGTGAATGGGTACCTCCCAAATGGAGAGCACCCTTGCTCGGACAAATGCAATGCTTTTTATGCCTTTCTTGGAATCCAATGTAGGGTTTAGCTATGCTTAGATTTTGACAGGTATAGCAGAATCATTCTTTTCATCTTGTTCTAGTAGGTCACCAGAGTATATATTACCAAATCCTATTGAACAGTTTGGGAAAATCAGCCTTGCATCAAAATAAGGCTTAAAGCTTATGTTTCACTGATGAGAATTCTTGCCAAGGAAACCACATAGTCAGGCTTTGCCTGGTGACCCTTCAGAACACAGATATACAGCCTCACTATTCATTAGCGAGGAAAGGACCTTAAAGAGTGTCTAATTCAACTCCTTCATCTTGCAACTGAGGAAACTCAGGCTTGGGGAGGTAAAGTGACTTTCAGAAGGCCATACAGAGCCTAGATCAGAACCCATATCCTCTAATTCTAAATATGTTATTCTTTCTATGTATCATGCTACCAATGGTCAAGAGTCAACTTACTAAGCCAATAGTCAAAGTCACAATTAATCAATGACTTTAGCCCATTGCCTAGATCATCTCAGTTGGAGACTAAGGAAGAACAAAAACTTTCTTATCTGAGTAGATTGCTACTAGATTGTTGTTAGAGCTTGGCAAATGCCATCCCCTTTCAGGGAGACTTCTTTGATCTCCCGCCGAAAAGTGATCTCTTTCTCCTTTGAATTCATAGGACATTGTATTTGTAACTCTCTTATGAGACTATATTCTACCTTGTAAGTTTTTCACACCAATGTCTTATCTCCCCCACTCAACTGTAAGTTCCTTGAGGGTATGACCATGGATGCCTAACTCATCTTTTCTCTTCAGCCATGCCTTAAACAGTAGAAGCATGAAATACATGTTTGTTGAATGGATAGCAGCCAATATATGTTATTGTTCAGCAGAAAAGAGTTAGTAGATTCCTCACTATAGAAAGACCTTTTTTTTATGGGTAAGTTCTTTTTTTAAAAGTTTATTTTTTTTTTTAGTTTACAACACTCAGTTCCACAAGTTTTTGAGCTCCAAATTTTCTCCGCCTTTGGCATATATGTGATTCTCTTTGAAATCATAAATTCTGCCTTCATAATACACTCTCTTCCCCCCCCCCTCCCAAGATGGCATGTAATTCGATATAGGTTACATATACCTTGACATTAAACTTATTTTCACAATAGTCAAGTTGTAAAGAAGAATTATAACCAATGAAATGAACCATGAGAAAGAAGAAACAAAACCAGAAATGAAAAAAAGGAAAAAAAAGAGCAAATAGTTTGCTCCAATCTGCCTTTATAGAAAGACTTAATGAATGTAAATTAAACCCAAAAAAGCCTACATTAAAATTTTAAAATTTAGATTCTTTGTTTTTTCTTTTAAAGTTCTTTATTTTTATCATTCTTTTCTTTTTACATTTTGAGTTTCAGATTCTCAGTCTCCCATCCCTTCCCCACCCACTGAGAAGGCAAACAATATATCAATCACACATGTGAAATCCTGCAAAACATATTTCCAAATTAGCCATATTACAAAAAAAGCAAAAAGGCAATAAAATTGTAATGTAGTTTGCACTCAGAGTTCACCAGTTTTCTCTTTGGAGGTTGGTAATTTTTTTTCATCATGAGTCCTTTGGAATTGTTTTGGATCGTTGGATTGATCAGAGTTGCCAAGTCTTTCACAATTGATAATGATTACAACATTGCTGTTGCTGTGCACAATGATCTGCCAGTTCTTCTCACTTCACTTTGCATCAGTTCATATAGGTCTTGCCATGTTTTGAAGTCTACATTTTAGCAAAAACTGGAAGATACATAAAAGTGGTTAAGAAAAGCATATCAACTTATGGAGGATGACTTTAAAAATGAAACAGTTTCTTAAATTCCCCAGGATAGCTTAGCATTATCTGACCATTGTAACTTTATTCTCAACTTATAATGTTACATAGAATGCATTTTTTTGGGGGGGTCCAGACCTATGATGGCTTAGGTAAAAGGAACTCCAAGCTTAGAAACTCCTTCCCTTAGTGCAGATCAGCAATTCTTCTATAATGGAACATATAGCCTTAGAGTTACATAAAAATAAAATGGAGGGGCAGCTAGGTGGTGCAGTGAGTAGAGAGCTGGCCCTGGAGTCAGGAGGACCTGAGTTCAAATCCAACCTCAGACACATGACACACTTACTAGCTGTGTGACATTGGGCAAGTCACTTAGCCCCAATTGCCCTGCCTCCCCCCCTCCAAAAAAAATTAATGAGTACAAAATATGTTCCAAAGTTAAATAAATGCCTTTAAAAAATAAAGTGGAGTCCTTTGAAGTAGCTCAGCACATGTTGTTTAATGATGTCTGACTCTTCATGAACTCATTTGTGGTTTTCTTCACAGAGATACTGGACTGGGTTGGCCATTTCCTTCTCCAACTCATTTTACAGATGAGGAACTGAGGCAAACAGGGTTAAGTGACTTGCCCAGGGTCATACAGCTAGTAAGAGTTTGAGACCAGATTTGAACTCAGGAAGATGAGTCTTCCCGACTTAAGGCCTATCATTCTATCCACTGTGCCACCTAGCTGCCCTGTGCACATACAGGTGGCAATAACTAATGATCATGTAAACTTAAAATTGAAAAGACAGCAATATTTGTTTATGATGGGTATTTATTCAGAGATAGGGCTTTTTTCAGATAAACTCAAAAATATTTAGCTCTTGGTGAAAGTGAGCACTGATGAAAAATGGTAAGTAAGGCCCCCTTTTGTTTATTTTTTTCAGAGAGGGGGGAAGGCAAGGCAATTGGGGTTAACTTGCCCAACTTGCCCAAGGTCACACAGCTTGTAAGTGTGTCAAGTTTCTGAGGCCGTTTTTGAACTCGGGTCCTCCTGACTCCAGGGCTGGTGCTCTACTCACTGCACCACCTAGCTGCCCCAGGCCCTGTTCCACAATCTAGAATCTCTCCTAAAAGGAAGATAGTATTCTTAGTGTTCATGCTATAAAATTTGTGACGGTTCCATGATGACTCTGAGTCTTCTCATGTCCTCCTAAGTCACTAATATTGTCTTTAAAAATGGTTCCTACCTGTGGTTATGATTCATGGGCTGGTTATGACTGTGATTCATGATCCTGCTAAGCAGCTTGGGGAATTTAAGTGCTGTCTCTATAGTCAGACAGTTATATGAGCCGGCTGTCCCTGGCCTGCCAGTCTTGAAATCCCTTCTATTTTCATCCCACAATGATAATGGCCTGGCATTGTGATACAATAAAATATGCTAATGAGATCTATGGAACTTAACATTTAAAAACCCAAAATTGAAAATTTATGTTAATAAGGGGGGTGGGGAAGAACATCAGAAATCAAACCAGAAATCAATGAGGTGACTAGTTCCTCCTCAGTTAAGTAACATAATTTGTTCAATTTGTTTTATGTCTGTAAGTGAAGAACCTTTTACTCACTTTGATTCATGGAAGGAGGTTAGAAAATTGTACAGTAGAAAAGAACTTAACATTTAACCTGCCTGACTGAATTTCCTAACTGATGTCTCAATATGACTTCAGCTGTGCGTAAATTCTCCTGATAAACCAGAATAAAATAGCAGGGTGGCTATTTAAATCCCGAAGAAAACTTGCATGGCAGATGAGAATATTCTACTCTGAATCAAGGTCAAGGGGAATTGAGGTAGAAGCCATAAATTCTGGGTTCTAATCCTGGTTCTATCCCTTACTGACCGTGAGATTTGGAGCACAAATTATGAATCAATCAATCGACAAGCATTTATTAAGTACCTACTGGGTGTCAGGTCCTGTGCTTGATGCCGGAGACACAGACAAAGAGGCAGCTTAAGTAGCCACTATGTATAAGGCACTGTGCTAAGAGCTGAGAACACAGTTTTTTTTAAATGACTTTTAAAAGTCCTACCCTTAAGGAGCTTATTTAATGGAGAGGATAAGACATGTACATAAATAAACATGATGCAAAGCAGAATCTGATGGGAGCAAAGGAGAGAGTCATATACAATTCTCTAGATAGGAAAATTTGAAGGGGCAATAGTCATGTAAGAGGAGAATAGTAAAGACCTCATGAAGGAACTGGCATCTGAAAAGGACAGAAAAAGAAGATTTTTAGCAAGTGGAGATGAGCCTCAATTTCCTTATCTGTAACATTAAGAGTTTAAACTCTATCATCTCTAAAGTTGCTTCCAGCTTTAAATCCTGTGACCCACTGAGTAGCATGAAGGCTGGAAAGACAGCTTGAAGCAAAGTTGTAGAAGGACTTTCTTAGCTTAGGAGATTGAGTTTGGGGAGGTGAAGTGACTTCCGTAAGGGGGGAGCAGTAAAGATTTTCATTAGAGGAGTAACACAGTTTGTTCCTAGGAAGATTATTTTGGCAGATGTGTTAAAGACGAGTTAGAGAGGGGTAGAGACTGGAGGCAGGGATATCAGTTAGGGGCTGTTAACGATAGTTGGGGTGACCAATTAGAAGGGCTTGTGCTTGAATGGTGGCTGCGTGAGAAGATAGGAGGGATGGATGTGAGATACCATGTGGAGGAGGAATTGACAGAAAATTGGCTAAACGAACTAGGGATGTTTAGCCTGGAGAAGAGAAGATTGAGGGTGGGGTGGGGTGGGGAGAGACAACATTTGAAAGTTGGTTGTGGAAGAACGATTAGACTTGTTCTGATTTGTCCTAGTGGGCAGAAATAGGATCATGGGTAAAAGTTGCAAAGAGGTCAATTTAGGATTGAGATTGGGAAGAACTTCCTATCAATTATCCATCAGTCAAGCATTTATTAAGTGCCTACTGTACAGCAGATACTATGCTAGGTGCTACAGATACAAAGACAGAAACAAAACAATCCCTGACTTCAAGAAACTTGTATTTTAATAGGGTAGATATCAGGTACATGTATATATTTATGTATGATCATATACATAACATATAAAGTAGCTACAAGATAATTTTGGTGTATAAGCCATTAATAGCTGGGGGTGGAAGACCATGAAGGGCCTCATACAAAATGAGGGGGTTGAGTTGAGTGAAGGAAAACCAAGGATTCCTAGAGCCAGAAAGAAAGAGAGAGAGCATTCCAGGCATGGGTGACCATCAAAGCAAAGGCATGGAGATGAGAGATAAGAATGCTGTGTGTGAATAACAGCCAGGAGAACAAACAATATGGCTAGACCATAGAGCATGTGAGAATAATATATAAAAATAAACATTATAGGATATGGTCAAGTTGTCAATGGCTTTATTTTTTGTTGTGTTCTTTTTTTGCCTGTAGAGTTGCCTTTATCTTTCCAATTTTTTTACCACTTTTTTTTTAAAGTTTTAAGTTCAAAATTCTCTCCTTCCCTTCCCTCCCCTCCCCTTCCCCCTCGATGAGATGGTAAACAATCAGATATAGGTTATACAAGTGCAATCATGTGAAACATTTCCCTATTAATCATTTTGTACAAGAAGACTTGAATAAAAGAAAAAAATGAAAGGAAGTGAAAATAGCGTGTTACAATCTGTATTCAATCAATATCAGTTCTTTCTCTCCAGGCAGATAGTATACTTCATCATTAGTCCTTTGGGATTGTCTTGGATTTTTGTATTGCTCAGAATAGCTGAGTCATTCACAATTCTTCATTGAACAATATTTATGTCATTGTGTACAATGTTCTCCTAGTTCTATTCACTTCATTCTGCATCAGTTCAGCTTTCCAGGTTTTTCTGAAATTATCCTGCTTGCCATTTCTTATAGCACAATAATATTCCATGACAATCATATGCCACAGCTTGTTTAGCCATTCCCCAATTGATGGGCATCCCTTTGATTTCCAATTCTCAGGCACTACAAAAAGAGCTACTATATTTTTGTACAAATAGGTCCTTGTTCCTTTTCTGGATGTCTTTGGGATATAGACCTAGCATTGGTATTACTAGATCAAAAGGTATGCGCAGTTTTATAGCCCCTTGGGCACAGTTCCAATTGTCCTCCAGAATGGTTGGATAAGTTCACAATTCCATCAATAATGCATTAGTGTCACAGTTTTCCCACATTCCCTCCAACATCCAATATTTTCCTTTTTTTTTTGTCACATTAGGCACTCTGATAGGTGTGAGGTAGTACCTCAGAGTTGTTTTAGTATGCATTTCTCTGATCAATGGTGATTTAGAGCATTATTTATGTGACTATAGATAGATTTGATTTCTTTGTCTGAAAACTGCCTGTTACATCTTTTGACCATTTATCAAGTGGAGAATGACTTGTATTTTTACAAATTTGACTCAGTTCTTTATGTATTTGAGAAATGTGGCCATTATCAGAGATACTTGTTACAAAATTCCTCCCCCCACCCCCGCCCAGTTTTCTGCTTTCCTTATACTTTTGGTTGCATTGGTTTTGTTTGTGCTAATCTTATTTTATATAATAAAATTATCTAGTTTACATTTTGTAATGTTCTCTATATCTTCTTTGGTCCTATATTCTTCCCTTATCTAAAAATCTGACGGATAAATTATTCCATGCTCTCTTAATTTGATTATGGTATCACCTTTTATGTATAAATCATATACCCATTTTGACCTTGTCTTGGTATACAGTATGAGAGATTGATCTATACCCAGTTTCTGCCATACTGTTTTCCAGTTTTCCCAGCAATTTTTGTCAAATAATAAGTTTTTGTTCCAAAAGTTATCAAGGGCTTTAAATGCCAGAGGGCTTTATTTTTGAGTATAGCGGTAATAGGGAACTGCTCAAGTTTATTGAGTGGGGGAGTGATATGGTCCAGTCCTACACTTCAGGAAAATCACTTTGGCAGCTGTGTAGATAACAGATTGTAATGAAAAGAGATGAGGCAAGAAGAACAAGTAGAAGTCTATTGAAATAGGACAGGTTAGAGATAATGAGGGCCTGAACTAGGGCAATGGCTATGTGAATTGAGAGTAGACAATGGGTTTTGAGAGATGTTATGAAGGGCAAAACAAGAAGATTTTTACCAATTGATTTAGAAAAGATTGAGAGGACAGGAAATGTAGTCCATGACTGTGGACAGGTTTTTCGAGGAGTTTGGCTGAGAAAGAAGGTAGAAACAGAGAACAATAATAAGCAGGGATCATTGGATCTAGTGTAACGTTTTTAAGGATAGGGAAGACCTGGGTATGTTTGAAAGCAGCAGGTGGATAGGTTACCTGGAAGCTGCTCAGTTCCCTATTACTGCAGGTCTTCAGGCAGAGATCAGATAACCACTTCTCAAGTCAAGTCAAACGTTTATTAAACTTAAGAATTTTTTTCAGTGTCCCTATAACTAGATACCTGCTAAAGTGCCTTCCAGCTCTGAAATTCTGTGATACAACTTGGCAGTTGATTGCACAGGGGTGTAATGGGGGGAGACAGTGAAGCACTGGTAAATGAAGGTCAAGGAAAACCAAAGATAGCTGATTGTCGATCCTGTGTGACTGAGAGGAAAGTGGTATATACCCCAGTAGAAATAGGGAAGTTGAGAAGAGGAGCTTATTTGGAGCATGGGGGGAAGAGGATAGGTTCAGTTTTGGACATGCTGAGTTTGAGGCACTGTCAGGAAATCTAGATGGATAGGTCTACTGGGTGGATCGAGACATAGGACTGGGTCTTGATGGGAGAGAGCAAAGGAGAGAGGGAGGAGTACAGATTGAGGGGTCATTTGCTTGACTCAATCATTGAAACAATGGAAGTAGATTAGTTTAGCAAATGAACGAGCATAGAGAAAGAAGAGAAGAGGGCCTAGAACAAAGCCTTGAGGGATAAGTACACATAGGGGATGGGAGAATGACTTTAGACTGGCAAAGGAGATGAAAAAATCTGGAAATAATATCTACCTGGCCTATTTCACTGAGTTTTTATGTGGATCAAAGAAGCTAGTGGGTATGAAGGCACTTTGTAAATCCTTACTACTATTACATGAGATACGTACCACGTTCATGTCACATGAGCACCTGCAGAAAGAACTGAGGAAGTTTAGCCTGGAGAACACAATATCTACGTTCAAATATTAGACAGGCTGCCGTGTGGAAGAGGCATTAGGCTTGTTCTAATTGGCATCATTGGGAAGAACTAGGAACATGGATTCAAAGTTACAGAGGGAAAAATTTTAGATTTGACAAAATGAAAAACTTCTGAAATCCATTGCCCAGAATTGTTTGTTGTTGTTCAGTTGTTTTAGCCATGTTCAACAATTTGTGACCCCATTTGGAGTTTTCTTGGCAAAGGTGCTGGGGTGATTTGCCAATTCTTTCTCCAGCTCATTTTACAAATGAGGAAACTGAGGCAAACAGGCTTAAGTGACTTTCCCCGAGTCACAAAACTAGGAAGTGTGAGAGGCTGGATGTCTGAGGCCAAATTTGAACTCAGGTCCTCCTGTACTCTATCTACTGTGCCACCTAGCTGCCTTCCCAGAACTGTAGGCTCTTATTTATGTGGATCAGTTTCACTCTGTAGGGCCTTCTCTTTATGTTTCATGCCTATACCCAAGGTTTCTCCTGAAAATACCAGAATTTGATTCATTTTGCTCCTGTATAGGTTTTCCCTTGAGACTCAGAATTTGGTATGTGTCTAGATCTCAAAAAAGAAAAGAAAAGTAATAGGGCCCTTAGGTCCCATGCAAACCCCTCAGGCTAACATAAAATTTGTTAGCAATAGTTAGACTTTATTTAAACCATTAGAAACCACAAAACTTGCATTCAAGTCCGTAAAGAGTTAAGAATGTTCTCCTTCCTTCTCTGGTAGGTATTACCTCCCCAAGGAACCAAGCCATCTTCTAGATCAGGGGTTCTAAACTCCCAAAGGATCAGTGGATAGATTTCAAGGGGTCCATAAACTAGGATGGGAAAATTTATTTCTTCATTTTAACTAGCCTCTAACTTAATATTTAGCATTTCTTTCAGATATTTTAAAACATCATTGTGATGTTTTAAACTTTAGCAGCTTGCCAAAGGGTGACATGACACAAAGAAAACGTTAAGAATGTCTGCTCTAGACTGATAGTAATATCCTGGGGTTGAGGACTTCCCTATAAGAGGAGAGCATTTGGGATTGCTGGAGTCAAGAAACGCATCTGTTCAGTAAGCCTCACCTTCCCTCAGCCTTAATCTCTTTCCTGAACTCCATTGCTCTATTTCTATCTGCATCCTAGTCATCTTCATCTGAATGTAACATCAACATGTCCTAACTTTACGTGTCTAAAAATAGAACCCTTAAGCTTATCCCCCAAACTTGTTTCTTTGGTTTTTTCCTTACCTCTATTGAGGGTATTATTTAGGGTTGTAGCCTTAGAATCACCTTTGATTCTTCCCTCTCCTTTATCCCAATACATACCCCAGAAAGAATCCCCTCTACAACATACCTACCAAATGGTCATAGTCATCCAAATCTCTGCTTGAAGACCTCACATGAAAAGGAAACCATCAGCTCCAGGAATCCAACATTCCACTTTTGGAAAACTCTAATTGTTAGGAAGTTCTTTTTGACTTCAAGCCTAAATTTGTTTCTTTACAGCTTCTACCAAGTAACCTTAATTCTGTCTTTTTAGGGCTAAAAAACCCAAGTCTAATCTTCTACATAAAAAGTCTTCAAATACTTTAAAATGGCTATTATCTTCCCCCTGGGCTTTCTCGTCTAAATCTATACCATTTTTTAAACCACTCCTAGTTGGTTTGATCCAACAAAATTGGTATGGACTCCCAACCCTTGTCTATTCCAGTTGCTCTCTTTTTGATATTCTCCAGTGTATGAGTTTTTTTGGTTGCCATATGACACTATTAACTCAAACTTAGCTTGTAATCCTCTAAAATCCTCTTATTTTCTAAGAATGCTGCATTCACCTCGTACTTTTGAATTTGATTTATTGCATCCAAATGTAATATTTTAAATTTATCTTGATTACATTTTGTTTTTATTTTTAATTAAATTTCATTTTCAAATGACAGTCCATTTTCTATCCCTCCCATTTTACTTCTTTTCCCCCACCTCCTTGAGAAAGTAAGCACAATGAAAGCTCAGTTACAAAGATGTATAGTTAAATAGAACAAATCCCCACAGTTTACTTTATTAGGTTCAGCTCTATTAATATGTAGCTTGTCAAAATCTTTTTGGACAATTCGGTGATCCTGTATGTTAACTATTCCTCCTCTTTTTGTGGAATCTGCAAATTTGATGATTTGTCATCCATATTTTATCTAAGTTACTGACAAGTGTTAAACAACATAGATCTCTGTGGCCATTCAACTGGTGGAAGACCAACAGTTGACATTGAAATATTATGCACTACTCTTTGAGTCTGGCTATTTCACCAGTTCCGAATTCGTTTAATTGAATTACCAGTTAGTCTACATATCTTAATTTTTTTTACGTGATATACTTTATTGTATACTTTACTATAATTAAGTAAACTATATTGACAGCATATCGAACAGATTGTTAACCATGTCAAAAAGAAGTCAGAGTATTCTGAGGTAACCTATTTTTTTAACTAATTTTAAACTATTTTTTGTCTTGAACTTAACAAACGCCAAATAAAATGCTTCCATATGCAAAATAGATCAGATAAGGATTGCACATGAAACCATGAATCTCTGTTAGATTGCTTACTTTTCCTTTAAATCTATGAGCTACGTTTTACTTTCAAAGCTGTCCTACTCATTAGTGTTTCCTTCTGAACTTCCTCTGTTCATTCACTTCTGTGAGTTAGAAATGCTTCAATGACTCTCTTTTCTTCTTCTTCTTCTTCTTCTTCTTCTTCTTCTTCTTCTTCTTCTTCTTCTTCTTCTTCTTCTTCTTCTTCTTCTTCTTCTTCTTCTTCTCTTTGGAAAATATTGTTGTAATTTCCCTCCTTTCCACCTTGGAGGGAAGAGAGGGAAAAGTAAACTCCTTGTAATAGCTATGCATAATCAAACAAAATTAATACATATATTGTCCATGTCTGAAAATGTATGTCGCATCTTATACCTTGAGATCATCCATTCTTTTTGGAGGTGGAGAGATTGTTTCATTTCCTATTCTCTGGAATTTTGGTTAGTTATTTCATTCATCACATTTCTTAAGTCTTTCAAAGTTTTTTTCTTTACAATGTTATTATTATATAGATAGTTCTGGTTTTGTTCACTCCATTCTGCATCAGTTCATACAAGTTTTCCCAGGTCTCTTGGAACTATTCCTTTTAGAATTTACCATGGTACAGTAATATTCCATTACAGTCATATGTCACAATTTATTTAGCCATTTCCCAAATGCTGAATGAGCACCCCTTTAGTTTCAAGTTTTTTTGCTGCAAAAAATAGAGTTGCTATAAACATTTTTGTACATGAGTGAGTTTTTTTCCTTTTCCCTTTATCTCTTTGGAATATCACCCTTGTAATGGTATTTCTGGTCAAAAAGTATGTACAGTTTGGTGACTTTTGGCACATGATTTGCTTTCTAAACTGGCTATGCCAACAATGCATTAATGTGACTTGTTTTGCCATATCCCCTCCAACAAGTGTCATTATTATCTTTTTTAAAAAGATATCTTTGCTAATTCAATGAGTGTGAGGTGGAAACTCAGTTATTTTAGTTTGCATTCCTGTAACTATTAGCAATTTAGAACATTTTTTAATATGGCTGTTGATAGCCATATTAATCCTTTATTTTCCTACTTCAGTAAATGGTTCATGTAGTATTGGGATTAACTGTTCTTTGAATGTTTGATAGCTTTCACTTGTAAAACAATTAGATCCTGGGGCTTTCTTCTTTAGAAGTTCATTTATGGCTTGTTTAATTTTCTTTTGAAGTTGTGTTGTTTCAAATCTCTATTTTTTGTTCTGATAATCTGGACTTTTTATATTTTGGGTTGAGAATTGACTGTTCACGCCTTTGACCATATATTTTAATTAGTTCTTGTATGTATCAGAGAAACTTGCTACAAAGATTTTTCCCCCAGTTAACTGTCTCCCTTTAATCTTAGTTCTATTGGACTTGTTTGTGCAAAAAAAGTCTTTAAAGTTTATTTAATCAAAATTTTCCACTTTATCTCCTGTGATCCTCTTTTCCCCTTATTTGATCACAAATGCTTCCCAAATCCATGGTCACAAAAGGTATTCCTCCCATTCTTTTCTAAACTGTTTACAATATGACCTTTAACATATATCATCTACCCACAGGAAGCTCATCTTATGAGGTACATGGTGTTAGGTTTTGATATATACCTAATTTCTGCCAGACTACATTCTAGATTTCTCAATAGTTTTTCTCAAACTGTGAACCACTGGCTTACCATTTGAGGCCTTTGTGTTTATAGAACATCATACTCTGATATTCATTTGCTTCTGTATGGTATGTACCTATTCTGTTCCACTGATCAACATCTCCATTTTTTTAACCAGTACCAAACACTTTTAGTTATTGCTGTTTTGTAGCATAGTTTGAGAACTTGTACTGCTAGGACCCCTTTATTCCTACTTTTAAAATTATTTCCCTTAAGATCCTTAACTTTTGTTTCTCCAGATGAGTTTTGTTGTAATTTTTTCTAGCTTTATAAAATATTTCTGTTAGTTTGCTTGATATAGCACTGAATAAGCAAATTAATGTAGGTAGTAGTATAATTTTTATTAATTAGCATATCATACCCATGAGCAATTAAGATTTCTCTAATTAATTAGGTCTATCTTTTTTTTGGTAAAGACTGTTTTATAGTTGAATTTATTTAGTTCCTGGATAAGTCCCTGGAAGGTAGGGTCCCAAATATTTTGTATATTCTGTAGTTATTTTGAATGAAATTTCTTGTTCTAGATCTTTCTTATTGATTTTGTTTGTAATATACAGAAAAAACTATTTATGTAGATTTGTTTTATATCCTGCTTCCTGCTGAAGTTATTGTTTAAATTAATTTTTAGTATATGCTCCAGGGTTCTCTACGTTGACTATCATATCGTCTGTGAAAAGTGATAATTTTGTTTTCTCTTTGTCTAGGCTTATTTCCTCAATTTCTTTTTCTTATTGCTGTAGTTAGCATTTCTGACACTATAGAAAAAATAGTAGTGAAAATAGATATCCATGCATTATCTTTATTCTTTTTGGAAAGGCTGTTAGCAATTCCATATTAAATGTAATGTGGGTTCGTGGTTTTAGATTGATACTATTTACTATATTAAATAAAGGGACACTTATTCCTATACTTGTTAGTGTTTTTAAAGAGATATCAGTTATATTTTGTTAAAAGCTTTTCCACTATCAATTGATATAATAATGTGATTTATATAGTACCATTATTAATGTGATGTATTATGTTTAAAGTTTTCCTTATAATGAACAAGCTCTAAATTCCTGGTATAAGCCCAATCTGATCATTGTGTATTGTCTCTTTAATATGTTGTATCATCTGTGCTAATATTTTATTTAATACATTTGCATCAATATTCATAAAGGATATTATTCTATAGTTTCTTTCTCTGCTTTGTCTTTCTCTGGTTTAGACATCAAGATCATATTTGTGTCTTGGGAGGATTTTGGTGGAGTCCTTTATTTTCCTATTTCAGTAATGGTTTACGTTATAGCAGGATTAATTATTCTTTTAATGTTTGATAGAGTTCACTTGTAAAATATCAGCTCCTGGGGCTTTCTTATTCAGGAGTTTGTTTATGGCTTGTTCATTTTTCTTTCAATGTTGGGTTATTTCAATTATCTATTTTTTGTTCTGTTAATCTGGATATTTTATATTCTTGTAAGCATTCATTTCATCTAAGTTATTGGTTTTGTTGGCATATAACTGGACAAAATAATTTCTGATAATTTCTTTTATTTTGTCTTCATTTGTTATAAATTCTCTTTTCTGTTTTTTGAGAGTAGCAATTTCATTTTTCCTCTGTCTTTTAAAAATCAGAAACCTCTATGCATGTTATTATTATTATTGTAAAATGGTTCTTAGTTTTAGTTCCTGGTTGGTAGCTAGATGGGGCAATAGATAGAATCAGGAAGAACTGAGTTCAAATCTAGCCTTAGATACTTATTAACTGTGTGGCTCCGGGCAAATCATTTAACCTCTTTGTTTCTCAATTTCTTCATCTATAAAATGGGGATAATAATACTACCTACCTCACAGGGTTGTTGTGAAGATCAAATGAGTTAAGTGAAGTATTTTATAAATCTTAAAGTATTATATGAATGCTAGCTATCATGACTGTATTTAACAGTTCAATAGTGGTTTTGCTTCTAATTTTGTTAATCTCTAAAGTGTTTAGTTGGTTTTTTTGGATGTTATTTTTTCTTGTGTTTTTTTTTAGTTGCATACCTAATGCATTGATCTGCATTCTCTCTCTCTCTCTCTCTCTCTCTCTCTCTGTGTCTTTTTCTCTCCCTCTATGTCTCTGCATCTCTCTCTGTCTCTCTCTCTTTCTGTCTGTCTCTCTCTTCCTCTCTGTCTCTCTCTGTCTCTCTATCTCTCTCTGTCTCTGTCTTTCTCTTTCTCTTTCTCCCTCTATGTCTCTGTCTCTCCCTCACATGAACACATTTATATATATTTATTTTTATTTATATATGTAAATAAAATTTTTCCACTAAGAATTGCTTTGGCTACATTCCAAAAGTTTTGGCACATTATCTCATTGTGGTAATTTTCTTTGAAGAAATTATTTATTGCTTATATCTTTTGTTCTTTGAACCACTGATTCTTTAGGGTTAAAATAGTTGTTCTCCAACTAAATTTTAATCATTTTTAAAGACCTTGTATTGGATATAATTTTATTGAATTTTAATCCATAAAGTACTATTTAATATTTCTGCCTTACTGCATGTTTTTTTATTCCCTAATACATGGATCATTTTTGTAAAGTTGTCATGGCCAGCTGAGAAATATGAATACTACTTTATAGTCATATTAATTAGCCACTGGATCTATTTTGCCTAACTTTTCTAAACTTCTCTTCAGGTGCTTAATTCTTTCATGTTTAGCTCTTGGCTAGATTTGGGTATAGCCTATTTGTGATAAAACTATGCTGGCTCTTTGTGACCACCACTTCCTTTTTAAGATATTTATCCATCATCTTTTTACTAATATATTTTAGAACTTTGCTAGGAATCAAAACTAATCACAGTGGTCTTGAGTTTGTAGATTCTATTCATCGTCCCACCTTTCTCCAGGCCTGTGCTACTCTAGGATCTTTCCAATATCACTGATAATGACTCGTTAATCACACCTGCCAGTGTTCAGAGAGGTAGTTTATAGGAGACAGGTGACTTGAATTCATCAGATAACTAGGTGCTCTCTCACTATCTTTTTATTCTTCTTGTTAAGTCTCTGCTTGCTGTTTTTGCTTTGTACTTTCCATTCTAAAGATGATTATTTGAGGGAGAGAAGGAAGAAGCCAAATAAGAATTGAGTAATTTGCTTTCTCCCTATGAATGACCATCATCATGACAAGCCTGAGAAGAAGGTGTTGTGGATGCTAGCAATCAAATCAATGATCATTTATTGTCTACTATGCACCAGGAATTTTGCTAGGCCATGGGGATACAAAAACAAGGGTAACAATTTCTTTCCTCAAGGAGCTTAAATGGAGAGATATAGCATGTTCACAGGTAAGTAGATCTAGGTCATAAACAAAATAAATACAAACTGATTTCAGTGGAGGGGAAGGGGAGACCCTAATAATCAGGGGAATCAGTACAGGTCTTATAATGAAGGTGCCACTTGAGGGCTTCCAAGAATGAGAGGTAATGAGGGAAAGCATTAACAGGAAACTTCTGCGCGTACATGGAGGCAAGAGATGGAATGTTATATTCAGAGAACAACAGCAGACTAGTTGGGCTGGAATGTAGAGTGTGTGAAGGGGAATAATATGTCATCAATCTGGAATGATAGGCTGGAAATAGAATGTGAAGGACTTTGAATGCCCAAAATGGAAGTTTGTGGTTTATCCCAAAGGCCAGAGGGAGCTGCTGAAGCCTCTGGAGCTTGGGTGATGACTTGGTCAAAACTGTATTTCAGAAATATCAATTTGGCAGTTTGCAGAGGATGAATGGGAAAAGGAGAGAGACCACTTAGGAGAAATGTGTGCCTAGAAAAAAAAGGTCATGTAGCGAGAGTGATGGTTAGCCTACGTGCTACACTGGGCTAGCAGATGAGATAACAGATGCATCAGAGTATCAAGCTAAGGCCATATGCTACCTCATAATGTAAATTAAGTAGATAGATACATGAAGCATTCATTAAATGAGATAATATTTGTGAAGTGCTTAGCACAGTGCCTGGCATATAGTAGGCTCTATATAAATATTTATTGCCTTCTTCCCCCATTAGTATGTGCTGGATGGACACTGTGCTAAGAGCAGGGGACAAAAATACAAACAAAGAAGACAGTTCCTGCCCTCAAGGAGCTTACAGTCTCATGGGGGATGACATATAAAGGGATGATAAAAAGCTAGAGGTGAAGGGGGAAAGGGAGAGGGCACCCTTGCAGGGGCATGGCAAGGAGAAATGAGCTAGAGGTCTCATTCCTGGCAAGGATTATATTTTCATGTATATGTTCCACCTTCCTACTTGGACTAACATTGAGAAGGGCAAGTATTGACCTTATACCTTACTGTGTCTTTTCATGGCAAATAGCATAGTTCCTTGACTTACTATTTTAAAAAATTTAAACATATCTTTGATTTCAGCTGTGTAGGGAACCATTAGTATGGAAATCCCCTCCATCTATGTAAATAAGCAACTCATCTGTAACATATTCTTAGAAAGTTGCCTGAAGGGACTTAGAAATTAAGTGACTTTCCCACAGTCACACAACTATGTCAGAGGCAGGGCATATGCACAAGTCTTCTTATTCCAAGACCAGTACTTTATTCACCACACCATGCTGTCTCTCTCCTTGCACATGAGGTGCCTAATAAATGTTTGTGCTTCATTGATAATTTTCATCGTGACTCTTGCCATGTGTCTTTAAGTCCCCATAACTATATAATACCTCTCAGCTTTCTTCTTATCATCCATTGCTTTTTACTGTTCATTTTGGTGAAAGCCCTTTCAGAAAATACCTTGCCATTATCTGATGGATATTAACAAGAAAGTTGTACTTCTTTGAAAGAAGAAGCAGCTGAAGTAAAAGGAGTGTCCCTTCTTGAAATTATGTTCTTAGTCCCTAAGAAAAGAGACTTATACTTATCACTGTCACTATACTATATATGTGTGTCACTTTCAATGCATCCATTTTTCACGTTCACCTTAACAAATAATATAGTAGGGAATTCAATATACAAACATCCTGAAGTCATGGTAATGAGTACTGGAGAGATTTTATCAAGAAGAATGATATTCCTGGTTTTTAGACAAGTCTGTCATATAATTCACATAGGTTAAAGGCCAGTATGCACAAGTGCCATATGTAGTTTGTACCTAGTCCTTGATCCACAAAGTATGACTATTTGTTTGAGAGGATATTTTAAATTTTTTCTCCTTTTCATTTTCCCATTTCTTCTCTTTAAATGGCTACAGTTCTTTTTTGACATTTTTCTCATTTTAACTTTCTTCTTGCACTCTTAGTAATTCATTCAATCATCAATTTGTGGAATGAGTGACTGTTTCATTCTGTCTTGGGATGGTATTCCACGACAATGTAGCAGTCTTGAGTAATTCTGAAGATTTGGGTCCTACTTCTAATGAGAGTCATTAGCAAAATTAAATACAATCCAGAATCAAATCTGTGTTGCATAATTTCTCTCTTTGTCCACTTCTTATTTCTCTCTCCAGCAGTTTAATGAAATGTCCCTCACAAAGATGATCGATGAACTCCTTATAGTTTTTTCCTGAGGATCCTTAACCAGTATTCATCTTTCTTGATGTATGCCCATCATACCTTTTTTGTCGATGATTTTTCCATTCTTGGCTTTTATGTCATTGCAAGACCTTGATTCTTTTCATTTTTTCCTCTACTTCTCCTTGAAAGCATCTAAGAACCTTTCTGTATGTGGTAGCATATTAATGCAGTACCTGCTCTGGGGTTACATACTGAAATCCCAGTCACATTGGTCAACTGGGTGTGCACAAGATTGCCGATTGAATACTCCTCAGAATTATAGGGGCAACCTTGAGGGGCTGGGATTTCTACTCCTGCCACTCATGAGCCCTCATCAGTATGCTCCTCATTGATTATCAACCTGTAGATATTAATTAACTAATAGAAGCAGTGTTTACTAAGTAAACATAGTGAGGATAGGTATTGGAGAAACATCCCTCTCCCCACCAAATCAGGGTTGCCTTCTACCCTTTCACACGTAAGATACCTGGGGAAAGCAGGCTCAAACTTAGAGAGCACATGGAGTCAAACTCCCCTGTTTGGCATTCAAAATCCTTCACATTCTATTTCCAGCCTATCATTCCAGATTGATGACGTATTATTCCTCTTCATACACTCTACATTCCAGTGCAACTAGCTTGCTGTTGTTCTCTGAACATAACGTTCCATTTCTTGCCTCCATGTATGTGCAGAAGCTTTCCCTATGGCTCTTAGTCTTTTTCTCCCTTCATGAAGTTTTCCTTAGGTATAATTCTCTGCTGGGCTCCAAGAGTTAGCACCTTGTTCTATCAATCTAAAACCACTTTTCCTCAGTGGGTCTAGTTTGAGTCTTGAGCTCCTAATACAGTTGCTACTGTTAGCCACTGCTGCTGTGAGTATGCTACTACTGACTCTGATGGACCCTGCTACCAATACTAATGTGTACTCTAGGTCTTCAAATCTTTTGAAATTTGCAAGCTCGTCACTGGGTTAAGGGCAGGGAGAGGAGAGATAGAAAACTCTTTCTTCACCCAATCTCCCCCAAAGCCATTCATTCTTAAGGAGTCCACCATTGGATTCAATTACCACTCAATCAGCCTGCTGCTGGAATGTGATTCTGAACTGACTTGCTTACATACAGAGGCTCAGAGGTAAGTCTGTTCTTTTAGCCAGTCAAAAGATATTTCCTACATGGTGTCATCTGCTTTTGTCTAATGACTCTAAGCCCTTATAATATTTTCAAATCAATCAACGATTTTTTCGTTGGGATACTAATACACTGTTGGTAGAACTGCGAACTGATCCAACCGATTAGAGAGCAATCTGGAATTATGCCCAAAGAGTTATAAAACTGTGTATACTCATTGACCCAGCAACGCCATTGTTACGTCTATTTCCCAAAGTGATCAGGGAAAAAGGAAAAGAACTTATATATCCTAAAACATTTATAATTGCTTTCTGTGATGGCAAAGAACTGGAAATTGAGGGGATACCAGTCAATTGGGGAATGACTGAACAAGGTGTGGTAGATGATTGTGATGGAATACTACTGTGCTATTAGAAATGATGGGCAGGATGATTTTAGAAAAAAAACATGGAAAGACTTACATGAAATAATGAAGAATGAAATGAGCAGAACCAAGAGAACATTGTATACAATAACAACAATATTGTTTGAAAAATAATTGTGAAAGACTAAGTTATTCTGAGCATTATAAATACTCAAATCAACTACAATGGACCTATGAAGGAATGTGCTATCCACTTCCAGAAAAAGAACTGATAAATAGAAGTATTCATAGTATGATTTTATATATACATACACACATATGGCCTTCTATAGTAGGGAGTGGGGAGGGAGGGAGAGAAACAGTTCATAATTCAAAATGTAATAAAAAATAAACTAAATCAAATTATAAAAATAGATTTATTCATACCCAGTCTATTTCTGTTCAACTGTTTGACTCAATCAAGATGTCTAGGCCTTCTGTGATTACACTAATTGGAGAGTGCGTGTGTGGATAAAATCCCCTAATGTTGCCCTATATAGGAAGTAGATAGAAAGTTACAATCAACCTAACAAGTGGCAAAGTGCATGACATACAGTAGGTACTTGATAAACGCTTCTTAAATAAATGACCTAGTGCATATTCTCAAGGAGTTTATATTATGCTATTCTAATTTCCTTCCTCTCCAAATATTGTAGTTGAACTCATATTCATAGGAATAGTAAAATTTAGCATATTAGAAGGCCTAAAATGCCTTATAGTCTAATCCTTTCATTTTTAGGACTGAAGAAACTAAGGCATGGAGAGGTAAAATAAATTGCCCCAAATGACAGAGATAATCACACAACGAGTTGGAAGAGACATCAGAAGCCTTCTTAATCTGGCCCATAGTTGACTGTTAATCTCCTCTATATTGCTTCCAAACTTAAAAAAATTGTCAATTTTTGTTTTAACCTTATACAGGCATACCTCATTATACTGCACTTTGCTTTATTGTGCTTCACAGATATTGCATTTTTTTTAAATTGAAGGCTTGTGGTAACCCTGCATTGGGTGCCATTTTTCCAAAAGTATGAGCTCACTGTTATTATTGTATCTGTTATAGCGATCTGTGATCAGTGATCTTTGATGTTACTATTATAATTGTTCTGGGGCACAACAAACCACACCCTTATAAAATGGTGAACTTAATAAATGTATGTGTTCTGACTGCTCTACTGACCAGCCATTCCCTCTCTCTTTCTTCTTGGGCCTCCTTATTCTCTGAGATACAATGATCTTGATGAACAATATTATATAAACTTAAAGCATTGGCAGGGTTTGAGAGGATTGACTCCAATTTCGAAAGAAGTTCTACTGTGGGTAAGACGCTATCAAACAGCATCACATACTACAGACAAATTTTTCATGAAAGGAAATCAATTGATGCAGAAAACTTCTTTGTTGTCTAATTTTAAGAAATTGCCACAGATCCCCCAACCTTCAGCAACCACCACCTTGATCAGTCAGCAGCCATCAACCGTTGAGGCAAGACCTTCCACCAGCAAGAAGACTGCAACTCATTGAAGGCTCAGATGATGGTTAGTATTTTTAGCAATAAAGTATCTTTTAAAAATTAAGGTATTTACATTTTTACACATAATACTATTACACATTTAATAAACTGAAGTATAGTGTAAACAAAGTTTTTATATGCACTGGGAAACTAAAAAATATGTGCAACTTGCTTTATTGCAATATTCACTTTATTGTAGTGGTCTGTAACCTAATCTTCAATGTCTCTGAGGTATACCTGTAATCATTTCCCCTTATGATCACACCCTTTGCATTTTCCCTTGAAACAAATAAAGATTTAAGGAAAACCAGCTGATGCATCAACCGCATCCAGCACATATGATAGCAGTGTCCTAGAACTTAGATGTAGATGGTGCACTATACAGCATTTCATGTCTCTAGTTTCCCACCTTGCTACTGGGAGAAGGGAGGTAGACTTCATCATCAGCTTTCTGAGGGAGATCATTACAGTTAATCAGTTCAACTGTGTTTTACTTTTGTTTTCATTAATATTATTATGGTCATTGTATGTATTGTTCTGGTACTGTTCTGTTCACTGCACATCTGCTTATTAGGTCTTGCTATGTTTCTGGATTTGTCGTACAACATTTGTCATTTCTTATTTTCTATACCATTACTTGTTTGGCTATTTCCTAATTGATAGACACCCACCTTACTTCCAGGTTTTGTTTTCTTTTTGCTATTACAAAAATGCTTTGCTATGAATATTTTGGTTTATATGCATCTTCCACCTAATGATTCAGCCAATTACAATTTGGGATAGCTTCCTAAGTTTTCCCTTATATCAAACTTGATCAGTATGCCTCTCTTAATGCACTCTTAAGATCATGTTGTTTGAGTATAATGGTATACTATTAACTCATGTTGAGCTGACAGTCTGTCAAAACTCCCAGATTATTTTCAGATGAACTACTGTTGAGCTGCGTTTTTACTTATCTTGTACTTATGAAACTGATTTTTTGAGTCCAAGCATAGATCTTTACATTTAGCTCCATAAAATTTCATTTTAGTAAGGTACTAATTAATGGAAGCAGAATTCAAACCCAGGATTTTGATTCCACATTAAATGCTTTTTTACTAAACCATGATAGCCTTCTTTTTCTGCAATTTTATTTGTGGTTTACTCAGAGATTCTTCTGTATCTTAAGTGCTGTTTCATTTCAACAAATATTTATTGGGCATTTGTGAAGCATTATGCTGGTTGCTGTGAGAGGTATAAAGATGAGTAAAGACAAGTTTCTTCCCTCAAGGATTTAATTCAGTAGAGTGGATGACAGAAATACAAATGAATAAAATGTAACAAATACTTTTAGAAAGGTACAAAAGAGTTCTTAGGAAGAAGATATCACTTCGAGTTGTATGGATCATCAAAGGTTTCAGAGAGGAAGGGTCGACCTCTTCACGGAGGTGGACCTTAAAGGATGCGTCACAATGTGAAAAATAACCATATAAAATTACCATAACAAGAAAACACTGGCCTATTTGGGAGAATCTTTTGTTTCTTGTTTTTGTTTTTCCTAGATGTAAATAACCTTCTGTTACACCTTAAAGTTTTTAACAGATGTACACGGAGGATGAGGGATAGATGTGAACAAAGATACAAAGGTAGGAAAGTATAGGACATGTGTAGAGGTAGGTGAGTTTATTAGATTCCAGTTTGATTCAAATATAGAGCATTGGTCATTTGGCCTTTTTTTTTTGGTTATCTCCAGAGCTTAGCATAATGCCTTGCATATAGTAAGTACTTAAGAAATGTTTATTGATTGATATTGCTTAGTCAGGAGGTAAGATTCCTATAGATGACTGAAGATGAAAATAAGGTCATCATGTTGGATGGAGAAAGGGGGTAAAATAAGATTTAAACCAGAGGAGTGGGTTCTTGACAGCTTATCTTTTGATACCATCTGTGATCATAGAATCATAGCTCTAGAGTTGAAAGGGACCCTAGAGAACTTAAGTGACTTGACTAAGATCACAGTAAGTTTCAGAGACAGAATTTCAATTTATCCTCAGTGAATGAATGAATGAATAAAGCATTTATTAAGCATTTATTGTGTATAAAGCACTCTGTTAAGAACTAGAGGGGCAAATAGAAAAGTAAGACAGTCGCTGCTCTCAAGGAGTTCACATTTTAATGGAGGACACAGCACCTGTTGAAGGTTTCAGCTACAAGTTAAATACCCAGGTCCATAGTCCTTCGAGTGTGGTGCCAGTGCATATGACAATACTTTTTTAGTGTCATTTCTACTGATAATTTTCTGTGTCTTCAATAGATGTGACAGCAGCACCCACAGGAACAATCGCCAGGCTTCACCTGCGCAAGGCTGGCTTCCTAAGATGATGGCCAAGGGCCTCCTAGGCTCCAAGGATTCCAAGGCTCCTGTGTTCAGGGTCCTAGGGTGTCTCCATCAGGATCTCAGGGGAGATGATGATCAAGGTAATGATGGTGGTTGTACTTGCTTGGCATATGCTACTTCCTGTCTGTCTGTCTTCAGATAGGATTCCTTGCCTGCCCAGTGGGTGGCAGTTGTTCGGGATGCTGGCCTTTTCTATGATGGAGTTGCTTACCCAGATGATAGCTGTGATGTAGGGGATGTGGGTAATCTTGAGGACAGAATCTCTCACAGGGCTTCTGGGTTTATCTGCCTATTGGTGTCAGTTGTTTAGCGGTTTTTGTTTGGTAGTGATGAGGAAGAAGAGCCCCACTCACCACAATGATTTCTCCCATCAATGTGGCCGTGGGAGCTGATTGAAGCAAATATGGTGATTTGGAAGACATTGCTATTCAGAAGGCTCTTGAATTCATGGCCCTGGGATGAATCTGAAGGGAGAAGGTAGTCAAAATAGTGATGTTGGTTTGACTTTCCTGGGACATACTGCCTCCTGTTTTTTTTTCAGTGTGCCTTACTGATTCAGTGGTCTTTCCATTGTTCACAATTCTAAGAGGAAGGTTTTATGTTAATTGTCCTTGTATTGGTCCAAATATAATCTACTTCTCAATACAGTCAGTAGCCCTAAAATGAGATATCTCTGCAATGAAAAGAAAACAAATTTCTGCCATACAAAAGGGTTAGGCATCATATCAAGCTTAAAAGGAAAGCCAGAGATTCTCAGAAATGAGAAGAAATTTAGAAAGGAAAACAAACAGAGGAGGTTGAGTTTTGGGACATTAGGGGAAGCCTAATATGTACAGGTCACTTTCATCTTGCTCCCTTCCTATGGCAGCTTTTTTTTTCTGGCAATGCTTGGAATTATCACTACCCCTCTGTGAGACCCAAGATTCCCCTTGTGCTCTCTCCTGCCCACATTTCCACTCAATGACATTCAGCTTCTCTGAGCCACCTCTTCAGTGCTAAGCAGCAGTTCTTGGACCATTTACTAACAAATAGGATATGGATCTCATGGGCCAAATGCATTTATTTCTGGGAGGGGGGATTTCTGCAGATTACCTATAATATCTACCTCTAACCATTGTTAGGGATGTGGGGAGGGGTAAAGTTGATGAACTTGGCAATGAGACCCTTAACCCTAAGAGACTCAGGCAGGGATGTAGGCAATCACCCAGAGGGAGGGATCTAGTTTTTTTCTTTTATCACATAGCACCAGCAGCAAGAATGTGGACTTCTTCAATGTACAGAGCTATAGCTAAAATTGTTTTGTTCTTTGGAGCACCGCAGACTGTGCCTGGGGAAAGTGACACAAAACACACCTGCAAACTAGGAAATTAATACCTATTGGCACACCCGGGACACTATGAGACTGATGCTGGGGAGGCCAATGTTGGATAAAAAGGTTGGAGGACCATGGCAATGCCATGCCAGAGAAGACCTAATATAGGATGGGGCTGCCATTGGTGAGAAGGTAAAGGAAGGTGGACATTGGTGGCTTTTTATGATAACTAGGCAGCTAGGTGGTAGAGTATTGGACCTGGAGTTAGGAAAACCTGAGTTCAAATCTGCTTTCAACCCCAACCAGCTTATTAGTTGTGAGACCCTGGACAAGTCACTTAACCTCTGTTTGCCTCAGTTTCCTCGACCATAAAATTGGGATAATAACAGTACCTCTCAAGATTGTTGTGAGAGTAAAATAAAATAATATTTGTACAGTGCATGACACAAAATGATGCTATATAAATGATTATTCCCTCGTTCTCCTCTTCCCTTCCCTTTCCTCTTAACTAACTCTCCTACACATCTATGTATATACATATTTCCCACACACACGCCTCCACACAGTAACTATTTGTTCTGGGCTAACCTAGTTATTCACTTGGAAGCATAATTACTCCCATTAGAATATGCTTATTTTCTCTATCTTCTGACAAGTATGAAAGAGAAGGATGGCTTTGAGCTCTGACCACTTCTAGATTCTTTTCCAGATTGCTAAAAGCAAACTTATGAACTGGAGGTCTGGAAGTTTGGAAATGTCAGTGTTGCACACCTTTCACTATTATAAGTCATGGTATACATGAGATGCTCAAATGATGATGTTTTATTCTAATGACACAGAGGGTAACAAGTACAGGAAATGACCTGGCATTAATCTCTCCTCTATCTTGTGGTAGTGACTGCAATGAAAATGAGAAATAGTTTAAGCTTAACTCATTCTCATTACAATCATAATTACATTTTGTGGTCATTCTTGGATTCCAGTGGAACCTGACTGCTTTCCATGTTAATGTAAAAGACACAGGCAGCCCTTCACATTTTCTGCAACATTTACTGGTCGCAAAGTGACTAGGCATATGCTTAAGATTAATCCTTGGGAAATAGGATTGAGAATAAATAACTTGTATGTTTAATGACATAACTTGTTTGGAGAGTGTTGTGCATGACTAAAAGAACCGACTAAAAATACAGTGTGTGTGTGTGTGTGTGTTTTGTCTTCAACTACTGTTATATATGAACCATAGAACATTAATGGTAGAAAGGACATTAGAGATCATTTAGTCTAACCCTTAATTTTGTACATGAAGAAGCAAAGGCTTGGAGAGTAGCACTTGCCCAAGGTCAACAATTCAGTTCAATAAACAGTAAGTGCCTACTATGTGCCTACACTGTATTAGATGACAGGGATATAAAAATGAAAAAATGGCATAGTCTTTGCCACATGGTTGATGACTGGTACCAAATAGGGAATATCTGTGTATGCTCCAAGGACTGGCCCCTACATAGCTAGTCTATCCCTGTTACATAAAAATATAAATCTGGTCCCTCCAAATCTCATTCTAAAATATATTAAAGATTTCTATTTTTTCATTTAGCATTTGGCATCTAGATGACTCAGTGGACAGAGTGCTTGTCCTGGAGTCAGGAAGAGTTCAAATCTGGTCTCAGACACTTACTACTTGTATGATCCCGGGCATATCACTTAACCTCTGTTTACCTTAATCTACTGGAGAAGAAAATGGCAAACCACTTCCATATCTTTGCCAAGAAAACCCCATGGACAGTAATGGCATGTTATGGCCCACAGGGTCATGAAGAGTAGGATACAAATGAATCAAATGAACAATAACACATATTGCAGTCATGCAAAAACATTTCTATATTAACCATGTTGTAAAAGAAAATGCAGACCAAAAAAAAAATCCCAGAATAATAAAGTTTAAAAAGTATGCTATTTTAAGGGCTCTTTTGTGGTGTTTACTACTTCTTGACAGAAGTTTAAGGGATTCTCCTTCCTCATATTTTCTTATAGCTTTATTTGAACAATTCACTTAGGGTAGTATTTGTTCTACATTTTTTATGGGTAGGCATATCGCATAATTCCTGCTTGGTTTTAGACCAAGTGCCCGTGTAGAAACTTAAGGGGAGGTGGTTTCAAAGGACTGAGGGGCTTCTACAAGATAAAAAATATTCTAATTGCCCATGGGTCCAGTAGCACTGATGATTCAGGGACTGCTCAGCCAGAACACAGTGTGTAAACAAAATGGATAGGCCATCTCTCTGAAGTTCTTTTTCCTTCATGGCTATATGGAGGCAGAATTACTTTGAGCTGCTTCTCAAAGGAGAGTGAGGGAAAGGCTAGATCCTCTGTCTTCTATATGACAGTACGTGGCTCCCTTTGTCCCTGTGTGTGTGTGTGTTTTCCTTGATTTTAGGTGAACAAATATCCTGAGATGGAATCCTAGAGAGTAAAATGGTGAAATTCAAATGATCTGAAGGCCTGTGGAGTGACTGCTGTGGAATTGAGATCAGTGCCAGTAGCAGTGCCTACCAGACCATTAGAGCTCAGTGGTAGTGGAATTGGCTGCAATAGGAGTAGAGAGACACACCAAAGATGAGCATACAGGAGCTATAGGTATACAAAGAAGAGCAACTTTGAGGATCCTTTGTGGCAGTGAGAAGGGCTGATTCTTAATTCTAGAACAATGCATTCATGATTGGACAAGGTTTAGCCCTGAGGAAGGAGAAGGGAAAAGCCCTGGTACCCCTGAGCCCAGATGCAGTTTTTACTGTGGTATCAGGAAGTTATTTCTAACAATTTGAATTGTCCAAAAATGGATTGGACTGCCTCAGGAGGTGAAAAATTTTCCATTGATGAACCTGTTCAAATAGAGATTGGATAACCACTGTCAGCTGGTCTGGAACTGGTCTCTAAATGGTGGGTGGCTAGAGCCAAACAAAGCAGTCCAGAGACAGGAGAGTCAGGACTCAAACAGAAGTTTAATTTCAAAGTGAAGGAAATGGCATCCAAGCAAGGACACATGTGCTGGAGTCACTCCCCTCGTGGGGTTGCCCCGCTTTAGTGTGGGGAAATCTCAATGCTTATACCAAAGGTTGAACAGTGAGCTGTAGCCTGACAATGAGAGGTTACAGCAAAAGACAAGTTTTATTCATAGCAGGACTCAATGACTAGAACATGGGTGCTTGTCCAAGCTTAAGTGACCACCTGATGCTGATGTGAAAAAATTCTGGGATTTTGCTGGGGCTGAGATCAACCAGAGGGTGAGCACAAAGGATTGTTGTTATGCCAAGCTCAGGGCACAGCTTGCTTGCTGAGACTTAGCTCTGGAAAACAGTTCTAAAGGGGATTTATTCTTCAAGCACAGTGGGAATAGATGATTGCCAAAGTCTCTTCCAATTCTAAGGTTCTAATATAAGTCAATTCTTCAGGTACAAACTTTAAATTGATGGGAATATCAATATGTATAATACATGCATGCTTTCAATACATGGTTCAAAAATCCATTATTTTGTCATTGTGAACATTTTCTCCATGCAGACTATGATCTCTCCTTGCTTTAGTAGATGGTATTATGAGCTGTTGTGGTCAAAAAGTTCACCACCTGTTGGTCAATATTCTTGTGATGGGCCTCCATAAATTTGGTAAAGCTAGTCCTTAGACATTTCGAATGCAGACCCTGGAATAGGACTTAAGTTGGAGAAAAAGCACATAGTGTGAGCAGTTCATCTTTTCTGTTAAGATGGGGAAAGGGTGGCCCTTCTCCCATCCCTTATAGGAAGGCTGAGGAGGGATAGTTATTTTTCCTATGTTGAGCCAAAGGACGAGAGAGAAGTGAAAGCTGTCTCTTCATTTTAAATTGATGTAGCTATTTCTCTCACTACAGTCACAGGTTGGGGATGGGGAATAAGTGAACTCAGGGTTCCAATAAGTGTCACCCCAAAGTGCCAACTCCTTCGTAGCTAAGCACATAACTCCCCAGGGCTCAGGTTTAGCACTCCATAGGGTGTGTTCTAACCAGAGAAGACCAGAGAGACCTACTATTATGCCCAGTATACTGATAATGAATCAAAATATGCCTTTCTATGCCCCTTGCTCCTTGGTTCTTCCCTCTGGGGCCATTTAGAGTAAATCCAATTTACTTACCTCATGATAATCTTTCAAGTGCTTGAAATTTGACAAAAAAATGTTTTTGGCATGGGAGCTCAGAATTTAGACTTAAGGTACTAGTTGAAATTAAGGCACTATGGTGTAAAAGGTAAAAAACAACCCTATATTTGGGATCAGAGCATCTTGGTTGGAATCCTGGCTCTGTCACTCATTTTCATACTTAGGCAAGTAGGCTCTGAATGGACCTTAGTTTTCTCACCTGTAAAATGATCGGGTGGGAGTAGAATAATATTTAAATCTCTTCTAGCTCTAAATCTATAATCCTATGTTTTGATGCCTATTAATCCAGTGATTCTGGTATATCAGAGTGAATTCCACATCCTTGATCTCTTTGATCCATCTTTCCCCTCCTCTATTTCTATGGATACCATTCCTAATATAGATGTTACTTCACTGGGCTTTTTCAGTAGCTTCCTAGTTTTCTCTTCTCTACTTTTTCCTCTTTCCATCCTTTTTATTGCTGAACAGAATAATCTTTTCTAATGCATATATCTAGTCATATCTCTCTTCTGCTCAAAAAATGTTGTGTCTCCATATTGCTGATGGGATACAATTAAAACCCCTCTTCCAGGAATTTAAGGTCATCTACAATCTGCTATCACACGACCTTTCCAGTCTTATTGCCTGTTTCAGCCATCTATGTGCCTTATGTTCCAACCAGACTAAACTATTACTTCCTCTATGGACCCAGTCTATGTTCTTACATCTCCATGTCTTTGCAAACCATTCGCAAAGAGGGTTTCCTCTTCCCTACTTCATAGTTTGAACTATATACATCTTTTAAAGTCCACCTCAAATACCACTGAGAGTTTGGAAGAAAAGAGACATCTACTTATCTACCACTATCTTTCTGATTGATAACAATCTTCTCCCCTTAGACTTCACAAAGCATTTTGTTTTGCATCTTTCCAATGTACTTATTAAGTTGTATTTTATACATAAACCTGGGTTCAAGCCTGGAGCATTTTTTTTGGTTTTTTGTTTTGTTTTGTTTTTGGCAGGGCAATTGGGGTTAAGTGACTTGCCCAAGGTCACACAGCTAGTACATGTGTGAAGTGTCTAAGGCAGAACCTGGAGCATTTTCATGTGACTCTCTTCAATGATAGAAAGATTACTTACAGCTGTATGCCTGTGTGAGGGGTGAAATTGGTATCAGAGTTTGGGAGAGACACCTTTTACCTTTCTGCTTTGGCAGAGGACATGCATGGATGAGATGGATAGTGTCATAGAAACAATGAGCATGAACTTGGGAAGATTTCAAGAGGTAGTAGAGGATAGAAGGGCCTGGTATGTTATGGTTCATGAGGTCACAAAGAGTTGGACACAACTGAATGACTGATCGACAACAACCACAATGCAGTAGCATTCTTAAAATGGACAATTTTGCAATTATTTGACTTGCTGTGTTGAGCAGAGAATTGAATATCCCATGCAACAGAAGTCACTGCTTCATATTTCCACAAAATAGAGACTTTTGCAGGACGGGAAGGATTACTCATTGGAAATATGCCTTTTGGCTTTCTGTGTTACGGAGGGTTTTTTCTTCACTGCCAAATGACTGGATTCGGAGAGGTGCTGTGGAGCTGCTGACTCTGTATCAGGAGCCTTTCTAGCATCATAAAATTTAGAGCTGTGGGTTGAAGAGTAGCTTTTAAAGTCAAGTCAAGACAGCAAACACTTATTAGGCACCTACTATGTGCCAGGCACCATTGTGAGTACTGGGCGTATAAAGGCAAAAACAGTCTTTGCTCTCAAGGATCTTGCAATCTAATAAAAAAAATCATTGACTCCATACTCCTCATTTTACAGATGAACAAACTGAGGCCAGGTAGGTCAAGTGACTTGTCCAAGGATGCGTAACAGAGCTACATATAGAACCAAGGTCCTCTGACATCAATGCCAGTTTTCTTTCCACTATAAGAGTACTGTGACAGACATGAAGCCCTGCTTCTACAATGGCAAAACCATACAATGTGAGGCCTGGTTTCAGATGTATTCTTTGGTGGTGAATTAGTCTCCTTTCTTCCTTTTGACAGATGTTAATTTTCTTATAGGGGCCAAGAAACAGTAGTAATTTGCCCCCAACCCATGTTAGTGCTGGTACAGATAGCATCGTATTCTCTGGGCAGGTCACACAAAACCTCCCCTTCATTGTAAAGAAATGGCTAAAGCATTTAAGGTATTCTGGAAACCGTTCCTTTATTTTTGATTGGCAGTTTGAAATGTAACATTAGGTCTCATAATGTTGTTTAAAAATAAATAGACAAGGGCTTGGTGAAATTCAGCTGTTGGAGGAAATAGGGCCCGTAAATCAACACTGAAGGGAAAATCACCATTGTTAAACTGGAAAAATAAATTAGACATTTGCTATTAGAACAGGTCGGGAAATGAGAATTTCCCTAATTGATATAGTGTATCTCATGGAGGGACACTCATTCAAAGTCCAATCCGGCCCTTCCAAATGCAGCTGACATTCTTCCCTAGGGACTGACTGAGTCATCCTCCACCAGGCAGGGGTCTGGAACGCAGTGTTTGGCAGCTCACAATGCTGCTGTGGAATTAAATTTGACCTTTGCAATTGTAGCTTTTTTATTATTAAATTAAAAAATGGTTAAATCTCAAATGAGCTGAAATCTTTTGTATTAAGAATCTGTCCATCATTACTTTTGTCCATAAAATATGTTTATACTCGACCACATAATTAACGCCAATGAATCAACCATGTCAGTCAGGTTTATTATATGCATGGGGTTATCAGCTGTTTTCATTTGGAGAAGCAGTGTGCAGGTCTGCTGTATGGCATTTTCTCTGGTTGCTTGGCAAGGCTATAGGAGAGGAAGTGAATACACAGAAATTTTGTGGAATGTCTTCTGCTCTCCCTTCCATTTTCCCCAAAGCACAAGCAGAAAGTGCTTCACAGTTAGAGGAAAAAATTTTTAAAATATATTCAGCTAAGATGATAATACATTCCAGGGGAAGAATGCATATAAAAGGCACATAATTCAAGGGGATAGTCTCAATGCTGGGAAACCCAAATCTAAACATTCACACCAACAAAACCAGCTGTCAGTAATTCTCTACTTTTATTTGGGGCACCAGAAATCTATGGCAGTTAAGGCTCTCTGTTTCTCAGGCACAATGCTTAATCAAATTCAATTCACTGGTCAATTATAAAGCATCTTCTATGTCTAAGATATCGTGCAAGGTGCTGAGGATCATAGATTTATAACTGGAAGGACCCTGGAGGCTGTCAAGGACAATTTTCTTCTTTTACAGATGAGGAAACTGGGGTACAGAGAGGTTAATGACTTGACTAGGGTCACTCAGTGTCTGCAGTAAGATTTACATCCAGGTCTTTCTGACAAAGATAAAATGAAAAACACTCTGGGAAGGGAGTTGATAGGTGGACTAATTAATTGGAGGAGGAGGAGAATGTGTACAAGGAAAGTGACGGGGAAGGGCTTAGTGAATCTGGGGTTCCTGAATCTTGTTGTCCTGCTTCCGAGTCATAATTAGGAATTTTTGTGCTTGGGCCAACCATTGTAGTAAATTGTACAAACAGTAGTTTCCCCAGGTTAGGGATGGGAATCCATCACCCAATGGGGGAATGGATGAAGATCTTGAGATGCCAGTATAGGGTGATTGCTAGAAAAGACCAGGGTGAAGAAGCAGGGCAGGACAGCCGGGTGAGAAGCTCAACCCAATTAGTCATCTGGTAGACTTCTATCTTAACGAGTTGATTTTGCTAGTTGGCTCCTCATATTTGTTGTTTCTACATTTCTGAAGGGCTGAAAACAATGTAATTATCTTTTAAACTTGATGCCCCAGGGCAAAGCCCATTGCCCCTTACTAAATGTAAAATGGTAAAATTTAACTGTGAAACTTTGGAGAGCTGACAGGAAAGTTGAAAGTCCCACAAATCAGTCAGCTCCCTAGGGCAATTTACCAGGTTATAACTTTTTTTAAAAAAAATTTACCTTAACAAATAATAACTAGGAAGACTCTATTTTCTAATTATTATGCAGAGTTAGTCTTAAGGCACAGCATAGACATCCAGAGGGTGAAAGTGGGGTCTTTTAAATGTGAAAAATATTTCTAAGTCAGTAGGATAAAACCAAAACATGGGCCATTTTATTGATCAGTTTCATATCTGCAGGGAGGATACTCAGTCAGGTCCTGCCTAAACACACGGACTAGAATAAATACTCAAAGTAGAGATTTTTTGGTTATTCCTTTATCCCCTAATGTGTTTCCCACTGTTATTTATACAAACACACTCATATGAAGTGTGCATCCTCTCCTACTGGAATTATATAGTGCATTAAAAAACATGCACAAATTCTCTCAGGCATAATGGATTCGAGGGAATGTTTATAGTCTATTGTTTCAATAGTGAGTGGATTAACACTCCCTCACCATGCACTGATATGACAGACAGTAATGCCTTTTATAGATCCTTTATAGCTTTTTTCAATGATCTGTAAATAATGGGTCACTGAAAATGTTTTGAACTGTGCCTTGCTCTTTTTTGGTGTTTGTTTTTCTTGTTTGTTTACAGGCAAACTTAAGCTTAGCTTTTCTCATTCCCTGCCTCCCACTGACCCTCACTGACTTTTCAATGACGCCTCATAATCTGTTTTGTTTTTATTTGACTTAAGAACAGCACTGAGGTCAAGTGTCTTGCTGACGATGTCACAATTAGTGAATTAGCAGAAAGGAACATCCACATTCTGGTTTTCTATTTGATATGGTGCTCCTGCCATCAGTGTTAATCCGGCTTACTTCTTAAACCCCGTTCTGTCAACACTTTCAGGAAGTTAGAGCTCTGAGGATCCTTGTTGCTCCAAATCTTAATTTTGTCAAAATTGAGTTGAATTGAGTGGAAAAGAAAGTACCTTATTATTATTTTTAAGGAAGTTAAAGGGCAAATTAAAGAGCTTAAGTCTTCCTGCCCACTACACACACACACACACACACACACACACACACACACACACACACATACACAGGTGCACTTACGCACAAAACAGACCCACACACCCACAAAATACACACACACACACACACACACACACACACTTTACACACAGAGGTTCTTCCTTTCTTACCTTATCCTCTCAATTCTTTAAAATTTTGTTAAATTCCAGAGCAAAACTGGAGTAGGGTTCCAGGACTTAAACCCTAATTGGCAATCCTAAAATCATGTTGCTTTCTATGTGGAAGCCAGGTTTGGTAATGAATACCTTAACTGAGTTTTTAAGCCAGAGCTATAAAAAATGCAAGTAATGTCAGAATCTCAAAAGCCCTGGGGAAGGGGTGGGGAAACCCATGTCCAAGACTAAATTTTTCCAATACTGTTAAATATGGAAAAGGTAGCAATTAACATTGTATTCCTTCTTCTTACGGCTGCTCTAAACAGCTTATGGGCTCTGTGTACATGGAGAGGTGATAAAGCTGGGTTTATTATGGTATTAAAAGAAGAGACAACTCTAGTTAACGAAATATTAAGCCCATTTTTATTTGGTGGAAGTATAATAGGGATGCTCCACCTTTCTCCATCTTGCTAATCTAAGTAGGACATAGGCTGATCAACACAAAGGCTTGGAAAACAGGTTGCCCTATAATTGTGTCTTTACAGCCAACTAGGCTACCAAAATGATTTTCTTTTTCTCTCCACATCTAGTGACCTGTGGCTAATGAGATTTGTGTTTCGATTAGTCGTAGGACATAAATTAACTAATCAATGTCGATGGATTCGCAGTATTTCTCATCTCAGAGAGTTCTGCAGCAGTGATCTGTATTTAATATTCAAATCAATTTCAAATCCTCAGGATGATTCTGTTAATACGGCAGGCTAGAATCTGAGCATCTGGATCCTCTTCACTGATTATGAATAGGACATCTATAGATAATGGACCACTCATTGTCTTCCAGAACATTACTAATCTCCTTGCTTTCAGTTATATGTACTGAGGGGAAAAAAAGGTGGAGTTCAGGAAGCTGCCCTGACGTCTAGGAGTAGTATGACAAAGAAGAAATAGGCAGAAACCTCTCTGGAGTACACAACCTGATGTATCGTCTTATTGGAAAGAGAAGCAGGGCAAATGGAAATCAAAAAGCAGTAAAAGTAATTCTGAGTTTCGATGCGAAAACTTTGCAAATATTGATGCTCTTGGGTCAGAGGCCTGCCTCTTCATTTGCCAGTACCAGGAAACTCTATCTCATGCTTTGCTCTAATTGTCTCATCTGTACAATTAACTAGCATCTTGGCATAAAATGTGAAAATTTGTACAGTGTTCAAAGCATCTGTGGCCTTTATGGTACAAGTTCTGTTAGTACTGAAGCCACAGAAAATTAAATGTTCCCCAAAGAACTTCCAGATGTGTTTTATTCTAATAGGGTCATTATACAGTAAATTAAAAAGCAGGGTAAATGGAACTGTAAAATTTAAATTACTCTAAAACCACATCTCTTTGCTTTGAGCATTCATTTGTGGGGTTGCATTTGCAATAAATGTGAATTAGGCAGCTGCAATAACTGTTAATCATATATTTATAAAATAGTAATGAGGAAATGAATAGCAGAGTAAGACAGCTGCACATTTCTCTAATAGTATGTCAACTGTGAACATAATAAGATGTAGAAAATTGTTTGGTGCTATACTGATAATACAGCTGAATGTAAGAGATCACTTCAACCTCTTAACTTTACATGAATTTATACATAAAATCCATATAAAGCCATAATAATGCATTATGCCTTCAAATTGGATTCAATATTTTTCTTTGCTTTGATTTTCTGAAATGAGCTGTACTTTTTACCAAAGTAGTCTTCCAGAGATCACTAAGGCTTTTGTTTTAGGTGATGCTGTGCTCCTAATCTTGCAATTTTATTTTAAAAGACCTGCTCCAGATGCACCGAGTGTGCGTTAATGGCTTTGCTTGTTTTGGTGGAGCTGCTGTCGCAGATGGTGAGGCCAGCTCTCCTCCTCCTGGGCTGAGGTTTTGATGTGTGTCGAATTTCCCTGGGTCCCACCTTGGTGCCACAATTGTGCTAACAGCACAATCCTCAGCAGTCATCCCCACTTACCAAAAAGTAAAAATCCATGATCCTTATATTGCAACATAGATGGGGCTAGCATATGAAAATCACTTCTAAGGAGCAATAAGCAACCATTGTCTTTGAAAAACATCTTCCTAGTCTGGACCAGTGTTAGGGTCCCCAGAAAATATAGTGGCTTCAGACACTGAAACTGCCCTCAGGTTTACCATCTATGGTGGCAGATGTTTTACGCCCTGCCCTTATGTCAGGCACATTTCTTGCTTGTGCAATTTTGGAGGATAATTGTGTTTTGCAAATGAATGAGGGGAGGAGGAAGATTAAGAGACCGACCAGCTTCTATTTCCTTCAAAAGTAAATGAAGCAAGTGGTTCATCTGTTAAGAACTTGATTAGGAAATGGCACTTAGGAGCACTCAAGGTCTGGCAGAGGGTGAGAAACAGGGAAAGTCAGGCAGGTGGAAATTGGATAAAGGTTCCTTGTCTATGTAGGGGTTTGGGATTAACAGGCAATTCAGTCAATATTCATGAAGCACCTACTACGTGTTAGGACATGATGTCAGTCATTGGGAATTCCAAGATTTGGTCTTGGGACAAAGATAACATTACGGACAGATTTTAGGCACTGAAATGTGAACAGAGAAGGATCAAGTTCGCCCATAACAGTTTGGGCACCAATTGCATTCATCTGTGTAGTGATGATTATGGAATGGACCCCATGTGAAGGGCTCTATTTCTTTCAATAGAAAGGATGCTAAGACCACTGAAGTGAGACAAAGTACTGGCATGCCCTGGGCAACATTTGAAAATTGCTTCCTCTGTTTGCGACTGTTCAATTTAAACTTTGAGCCTTCATTAAAACATACAGAACATTACTTAATCACAAAATAAAAGCTTATATGCCATGAAGAGAGTCATTTTCCACTTTAAAAAATATATGTATTTATAAAAATATTATTAGTGTATATAATAACATAAAGATAGTATAGTTATAATATAAAAATAGCATATATAATATAAGCTATTATTATTAGTGATAATATTATACATTAGAATTGGCAGATGTGGCATTGTGAATAGTCAGCCTAAAAGTCAAGAAGATCTGAGTTCAAATCCTGCCTCTGATAACATACAGGTTGTATGACCCTGTGAGTATCCCTTAACTTTTCCAAGCACAAAGTGAACTTTCTAAGATTAGATGGACGTTTCAGGGCAAGTGTCATCCGCATTGGTGGAAGGATTTTACTCACTGGGAGTTCCTTAGATGGATTAACTCACAGATCCAATTCAACCCCCCAAACTAGAAGCATTCGTCAGTGTACTCTCTTATATGTGATCCTCCAGGTGGTTGCCTACCTTGCCTACTCCTAATTATGGCTATGGTACCAACATCTTTGTTTTGAGGCAGGCTGATTCCAGGGCAGCTATTCTATTGGAGTATGGGAAATAGCAGAATAGCAGAATATAAAAATCCAGAATATAAGACTTTTTAGTCACTTAACATAAAAGGATATCTTAATATGACCATATGGAATTTCTTTGTGGATTATTAGAAATGAGATAATAAGATACCCTATAAATCTATTAGGGTAGTTTTAGGGCAGAGGCTTTTATTCTGGGGTCCATGAACTTGCTATTTAAAAATAAATTTTAATAACCATATTTCAATATAATTATTTTCTATTGCAATCATATGTATTTTATTTTATGCATTTAAAAACATTATTCTGAAAAGTGGTCCATGGGTTTCACCGTTAAAGGGGTCCATGACATACAACAAAACCAGTTAAGAACCCCTTCCTTAGGGTTTCCAGGGGCAATGAGAATTTAAGTGACTTTTTCATGACCACACAGTTAATATTTGTTCCTAGAAAGTCATAGAATGTAGAGTTCGAGCAGGGTGGGGAGAGCCTAGCTCTTCTGGTGTATTTGAAATATCTTCTTTTATAGATGAAGAAATTGAGGACTAGAGAAATTAAGTGACTTTTACAAAGTTACTGAGGTGGTGGTAGACCTATCCTTTTGTCTTTCATGAGTTGTTTCTGTTAAAGGGAATTTTCTTTTCTAAGACTGGATAAGAATATTTCATGTGTATCCACAGTCCTCCAAATTTTGGATAAAACATAGGATCATAGACTTAGAGCTGGAAGTGACCTTAGAAGTCATCTTAGTTCAACCCTTTCATTTGACAGCCGAAAAAAAATGAGGTCCACAGAGGGGAAGTGATTTGCAAAGGTCATACAGGTGGAGGCAGAGTCAGGATAGGGAGCCTGGTCCTTTTTACCAAATCCAGAACTGTTCCATTATACTACGCTGCTTTATTGACATGACTAACAGTACTCAGAGAACCCAGGAAATATTACTGGAAGGAGTGTGGGCTATGATTTTCTAACTTAGGTTTTTTAAAGCAGAAGATTGATTTTGGTATTCCAAAAGTTCAAGTTCCCCATTTTCTATCCCACAAGACTTTTCTTGGTTCTTCACTCAATAGCGGCCCATGGATTAAAAAAAAGGCTTTTCTTAGGCTAAACAGATGGCATAGCCTGTCCATTATGGAGCTATTCTTCTGGATCCAATGACTCCAAGTCCCACTGCCTTATAGATTCCAGTAGGTGGACAGAGAAAGAATCTTTTTACTTCTGTGCCCATCTGGGTTTGATAAGGGGAACAAAGGGTCCTGGTTGACAATAAGCTAGAAAGCTACTACTCTCTAATGAAATAGAATTAAATGCAAAGTAGAGATATTTGGGACTTTATCTAAGGAAGTTTAGCTAATAAAGTACACAAAGGATTCCATTCATTCTTTATAACATAGCCTCACCTATAAGATGGACCCATAACATGGATGAGAACAATCTTATAACAAAGTTTAGGCACTAGCTCTATTTAAACCATTTCTATGCTGTTTTAAGTAAAGTTCCAGAATGATGGTGCTGGGCACATAGTAGGTCTTCAATAGTTACTTGTGGGTTGGTTGATTTCTTATTCTGAAATGTGGTGATTTTGTTTTGGCTGGAGGTGGGGAAGGATAGCTGTGGTTTGTTGTGACCATAGTTATGGCCATGGAGGTAGCCACTTGCCAAGTCTGAATCTCAGAGTTGGAAAGGACCCTGGTTACCATTTAGTTTATCCTATATCTGAAAAAAATCCCTCCTACAACATGCCTAGCCAATGGTCATCTAGCCTTTGCTTGGCAGCCTTCAAAAAGGTCTTTAATCACTACTTCCTTAGGTAGTTCATTCCACTTTTTCACAGTTGTTAAGTGTTAGGAAGCCTTTCCTTACTTCACATCCAAATGTGTTTCTTTGCTCCTATTCCTGTCTTCTGGACTAGCCGGAACAAAGGGCTTTGGTTTCTTTTGGTTTCCCTCTTGCCTAAGTTGAGAAACCTGTAAGTAATCCCTGCAACTAGGTCTTTTCTCAATCCCCCTTAATGCTAATGTCTTTACTCTGTCAATTATCTCCAATTAAATCCTGTATATATCTTATTTGTGCATGTTTATTTTATTATCTCCTCCATTAGACTATGAGCTTCTTGAGACCAAGGACTGTCTTGCCTTTATATCTCTAGTACCTGGAGCATATTAGGCACTTAATAAATGCTTATTAACTTGTTTTGGATGGTGAGTTAGTTCCTCTAAAAAAAGGAAAAAAACTAGGGGGTGGAAGGAGGTTGGTACAATATATTTATAATGTGGCTAAACTCTTTCGACTTATCCGAAACTCTGCTTTGGCTAATAGATGATGCTGAGCAACAAAAAAACCTATTCTAGTAGATGATAAGACTTTGCAATTTCTCTAATTTAAGGTCAATATGAAAATTCTTTTTCTAGGTTAACATGAAAGTATCATTTGTGTCAGAGAAAATGTGCCACACAGCATTGGGTGCTGTTTACTATAGAAAACTACGTATGAGAGACTATCATAGTGGATACAGTGGCAGCCTTGGAGTCAAGGAAACCTGCTTTCAAGTTCTGTCTCTGACACATACAAGCTATTTGAACAAAGGGCAATTTACATAGTCTCAGTATCTCTGGCAACTCTCCCAAACTTTAAACCGAAGATCAATCACTGATCTACATGGGTAGAGGGAGTTTCCACACTGGGAGGCATTCATAATACTTATGAAATCCCAGGATCTGATCCTCTTCCCTTACTGTACCCCATTAAAAATATGGCAGATGGGTATTGGGAATATTGCACAATAAAAAGGATCTTAGCGCCAACTACATTCTAAGTCCATTTATTTGAAATTACATTAGTGATTTTACTGCACCAAATAGGCTAGCTCTGCCAGATCTTGTGAAATACTATTAATATTTCTCAAGTTATTGTGCTTTGAATCATCCCCATATTCCTTTTTCTTTTTGCATATTGAATACATTTAAAGCGATTAAAATGGAAACCTGATTTGGTAACTTCATCCAAATTCTGTAAATGCCACTTCCTCCCAAATGAATGCTTGCAATCAATTTAATTTTTCAAATAAAATTATTAAATTGCTGTTATTGTTGAATCATTTTATTACTAAAAACCTTTTAAAATGTTAATTATTGGGCCCCTTGAAACACTTTCATCTCTACTGACTTTGCTCTTCCAGAGAAAGTGCCTGCTTGTTCCTCACTCCTGACCAAATGGAAAACCCAGCCTTTACTTTTTTTTTAACACCTGTCAGTGTTCTTCTTACCTCTAATATTTATATGAATTTAACTTTAATTTTTCCTCCTTTCATCTTCTGAATTAGTCAGTATAATGCAGAGATCACTCCTTCTCAACGGCTTTCCTGTTTATTTGCCTTCACAATAGATTCATTAACTAGATTTTGGTGCCTGAGCAATGCGGCCACATCCATTTCAAAGGAAGATTTAATGGCATTTCATATTTTTCTACATTAAGGAAGATTAAAGTATATTACAATACCCTTTACTGCTCTATTTTCTTCATTTTAGAAGTGGTAAGTTTTTAAATTTTTTCCCCCTCTTTCTTTCATCTGCAGCGTTCAATAAATTGTCCAGGCCTTTCAGATGATAGTTCCAGCAAATTGAGTTCTATATTACAACTCTGAACCATTGTTTAGCCCATCATCAGTCAGATAAAGCACCCCTATTCACACAGGACATCAAAAGAACAAATATATGTTCGAAGTGGGTAAAAAGATTACTGTGACTCAGATATTTCATTTTCTTAATTGTTAGTGATTATTTGGCTAGTTTAGGGGGTGATCAATTTGCTGACTCTGAACCTGTCCTCGTGTGATGTAATCAGGATATGAGATATATGGATGAATATATATTCATGACCACAAATTACACCATTCACAGAGGGACAGTTCCATCATCTTTTAATAGCCTAAGGTGCAGGAATACTAACATTTTAATAGCAGACTGTGGATGGGAAATGCAAGCTTCAAACTTGTCCCTTTTTCTTTTGCTATATTACAAAATGATCTAGATTTCAAACTGTTCTCCCAGAGAGAGGAAGCTGGAGGATGGAGGAGTAGGTGTAATGATTTTTGCAAGGCAGAGCAGGTTGAGCACAGTCTCTCCCTCTTGGCAGAAGACTTCTTCCTATTTGATGAGTGACAGAAAGCAAAATTAGTTCTGGGGAGCCCAGAATCTAGTCCTCTAGGTCACATGGAATGTCAGATAAGCTGGCGTGGGGCTGCGTCTAAACCAAGATTGGGGCTGTTGGTAAGAAGTGAGAGGAAAGGATGGAAGACAGATTTTACAACCAAACAGTCATGGGGTGTAGGTTTTAGGCAATAAGCAGGTAGCCTAGTTTTCTCAAAAGAAAAAAAGAAAATAATGGAAAACTGTAACATTCATTCGGAGGCCTCAAAGGCATAAAAAACCCAATTCCAACTGTTATAGGTCCCTGCAGGAGTCTACAAAAGAACTAAGCTTTTTAAGTAAGAAAACTAGATTTTGGCCCAGAGGGCCCTGTCATTGCTGCTTAATAGATGAAACTCTTTGGATATAAATATGCTGTTTACTTCTCAGCTTCAGCTTTCATAAAATATAACCTTTTTATGATTTACGACCCACAGAAAAACTGGAGGATGGATTTTTAGCTCTGAATTGGTTGAATGTCAACAAGAAAAATATAGATAACATATCGAAGTAGCAGGGTGTTAATGCCACACAAAATGATGAAATTATTTTTGTTTAGAAAAGTTAAGTTTGTTCTTCAAGTTGTTTGTGGAAGATGATTGGGAGAGGGGAGGCTGACCCGAAGTGGGGGAAGCTCAGGCATTTTTAAGTAAGTATCTGAAAGCTTCCAGCTTGTACTCGTCAAGCCACTTAGGCTCCCATTTTCAATCAGCAGTATCTCATGAAAAGTTGGTTTTCACAGGCACTTTCTCAAAAATGTAAATGACCAGGCTTCTGCTGGGCTTTGCCTCTGTCAAAATGACTTTAGGTCTTTTAAGTGTCAGCTTTTCATCATATCTCCCAACCCAAAATGTGGGCACTGATCCTGTGGGCAAGAGATGACAGGATAAGTCATTTTCAGGAAAATGATGGGGAACAAGAAAAGAAAGAGGACAAAATCCCAAATAACAACAAAAAACAAATGCAAGCAAGGTCTGCCTGAAAGATGATTGAATGCTAATTTTGCCAATGGTGGATGTGTATTGGTCCTTGCCAGATATTAGTAATATGTCTATTATTTATTCCAATTTTTTTAAACCTGGGATATCTTTCGTTCATGTTTTTGGCTAACCCATAGAACATGTAAAATAATGTTGATTTTTCAATATGCTTGGGGTAATAGTCTAAGCCCAGACAAATTGCCCAGGAAGTCTGCACAATGACCTAGCTTGTCACAGAGGTATGGTTATAGAAATTGAAAAGGTTTTCTGTTTTGTTTGTTGAAAGCTGTCACTCAGCAAATTAAAATATTGACCTGTGGAGCCCTAAACACAAGATTTTCCAGTTTTCTCCCCATTTCTAGAGAATTGTAGACAGGTTGGCTATCCTTAAAGCCTGGATGACACCGATTACGATGGGGAGACGTTCCTCATGATCTGCTTGGTTCTAGATATAAGGAGAGCATGTAGTAGGTGTTTCCCATGTTTGTTATCTGCATGGGTCTATGTAGTACGGCTCATAGAGGGGCATGAATAGATACCTCTAAAATCCCCTGCATCCATCCTTCTCCAACGGAGATTTTGATTTCTACCACGAGGGGAAGCAGGAGATTGGTGCCAGAGTCTGGCCACTCTTCTCAGAGAGAGGGGATACTGGGCTAGAATTATATCTATCTGCCCCATAAATATTGTTACTGCAGGGGAAATAATTTTTAGTTCAAAGCTGAGCTCCTCCTGATCACTGTCTCTTAATGGGGAGGCAGTGCTCCAAGCTACATAGCCGAGGCTCAATTCCTTTCTGCCAAGTGCCAGTTATATACAGTAAATAGCAAACAAATCCAAGCCAGTAGAAAACAGAACTCAGAGAAAGTATGCAGATGAGAATATAAACTACATAGTTTATGGAGTGAATGAGGTCTCCTATGGGGAGCAAGATATGGGACTGATAAAAGTCTGAGCAGGTGAATGATGTGTCCATTTCTATGCATTAATATTATTTTTGCAGCACATTCATAATCATGCAAAGCAGTTTTTCCTGACTATCCACAGAGGAAATATCAAGTGGATGATTAAAGCCTATTGTCCATGTTAGGCTATGTAATTAGAGGGGCTGCCTATAAAGAACATGTATTGGTATATATCTTAGTTGGGTACTTAAATGGACAATGAGCCAGGCCCAGGACTGAATAAGAGCAGAGTAAGCTGGATAAAACAAAATTAAACTTCTCCCTAAAACAAAGGTCTGTCTTTTTAACCACAGTACTTTGGAGAGAGGGAAGAATCAAAGATGTATCTAAGATTACAAGTCTGATTGGTCAGGAGGATGATGGTGCTATCAACAGAAGGAAGGAAATTAGAAAGAGAGGAAGGTTTTTTGGGGGAATGTGAAGACTTCAATATTGAACACAAGCTTGAGGTGTCAATGGAACATCCAGGTGAAGATACACCATGAGCACCTGGAAATATAGGACTTCACAGTCTGGATTCAGTCAAAGGCTGCAGCTGAGGACCTAGAGGGCCACATGTGGTCTTGAGGCCATAGGTTCCGCAACCCAACTGTTAGGTGGTGCAGAGGAAGGTGTTTTTTTCCTGGTATGCTGTGATACGTTTTCAAACAACAGTAGATAATTGAGCACCAAGAGCTTTAGCCACACTGGAATTTAGAGAGTCTTTTGATGGGCTTGCCTTGAGGCATCTTACAATAAAAATTCCCAGAGGTCAACAGAGTTTACACATAAGTTTAATGAAAAAATAACACTTTTTATCCTAGTCTCAAAGCTACCAAAGGCTCAGTTCTGACTTTTTTTTCAGTCAATGCTGAAATAGGCTGCCTCCTTGCCTAAGGGGTTACCTGTCTAGTTAGCTACTGCCCTTTTGCCCATTCCTTTCCATATTTCAAACAACACTATGTTTGTTCCCATCCCTTAAACTTTCAACATTTTATTCGGGTAGAGTAAGGTTAAAATGAACATTAAGTGAGAGACAGTGAGCTGTTTTGGAGGGAGCATCAGACTCCGAGTCAGAAGACCTGTGTTCATGTTCATAGTGGCTGTGATGAAAAGCAAGCCATTTTACCTCTTAATTTCCTCATCTGGAGAATGGGAATAATAACGCTTATACTACCTGTTTCATAGGATTGTGAGAAGATGAGCACCCACATTTTTCTCTTACTTCTGACAATTTTTGTCCTGTGACCTTGGGTAAAACTTAACCTCTCTGGGTTACGCTTTTCTTCTCTTTAAGTTGAAGGGGCTGGACTGGTGGCCTCTAAGTTGCCTTTCGATTCCCTGTTACTATAAGATGGGAATAATAATGCTTTTGCTATCTATTTCACAGAGCTGTTACGAGCAAAGTATTATGTAAACCTCAATGCTCTATAGACATGTAATAACTCTATTATGATAATACTCTGCAAAAGCGCTACTCAAATCCTAACACATTGCTTTTGGTCTAGGATATCTGATTGATACCAAATGGTAGAAAGTATTACTTGAGTTACTGTCCAGCTGCTATATTGTACAATTCTTTCTTCCCATCTAAGTAAGAAGTAACCCTACTTAGAAAGAATTGCATTTGATTGTTTTTTTCAAGCTAGAAAGAGACATAATGATTAATTATGCATGTCTACATTCAGCCGCAAAGAAAACAGAATCAGTCCTAAGTGCCAGGATGGTCCATGGCTCACAAATATGAGTGAATTGAGTAGTGGTCTCATCCAGGTGAGTCTTGCATTAGCGGATGAGAGAATTCAAACAATAAAAGATTATGAGTCTTGACTCCCATGGTAGAGATGAGTGCTAGATCAGGTTGGAGAGATGGTACAGTCGTTGATCGAATGAGGCCTTGATCAAAGGCTTCAGTCAATTTTTAAACTTAATTATTATTTTTTTAAAATTTATGGAATAAAATAATTTCCATAGCATAGTATAATAAAAAAAGATGATTGCATAAAGGATATATGAAGAAAGATGATATCTGCATCCAGGAAAACCATATCACTGCTCCTGGATTAGCAAATTGTCCTACTGAGATCTCTGTCTCGTCTTTTTCCTCTTATGCTTCAACCTTGCTGCATACCAGTTCTTCTTCCTCTGGCCTCTCAAGGCAAGCAGGAAGCCTGTGTAATGGTGTTAAAATCAAATGATTATGAGTTTCTTATGGTGCCTAATCTCAGTTGGATGTACTGTTCGTTTGCAGTAAGAACGGTAATTAACGTTTCTTGCTATTAGAGGAGCATGCATTATTAGTGAGGCATGGTTGGTAGAACACAACTCTAACATGATGAAGATTAACTCAGTGTTTTGTCTTCCTTTTAAAGAGGTAAATTGAAGTGTCCAAAGTAATATAATGAATGAGAGAGGTAGCCATCTGTTTCATTATTACTGTCATCATTATTGGCACCAAGGAATACTTACAGTATTTTGGTACATGGCACCATGTTCCAGGCTTTGTCTTTAAGAAACAGGCCAATCACAGGGAAGTTCTTTGGATGTTGATTGGGCAAGATTTTGTCATAGAACTGACACAGGCTCATAGGGTTTGTGCCCTTATTGTGCCAACATAATTGTTTGAAGCCCTATTCTGTCTATTGAGATCCTATCTACCCTTGAAGACTCATATCTGTTGATACCTCCTCTATTAAGTTTTTCCTGGTCTCCATCTGCTAGATATGATCTTTAAGCTGCATGGAGTACCTTGTAACTGTCTTATGTGTTCATCATATTCTATTTTGCTTTATAATTATTTGATGGTTATTGCATACTGTTGTTGTTCAGTTGTTCCAGTCGTGTCTGGTTCTTTGTGACCCTATTTGGGATTTTATTGGCAAAGACACTGGAGTATTTGCCATTTACTTCTCCAGATCATTTTACAGATGAGGAAACTGAGGGGAACAGGGTTAAGTGACTTGCTTAGGGTCACACAGCTAGTAAATGTCTGAGGCCAGATTGGAACTTGGGAAGAGGAGTCTTCTTGATTCCAGGCCAGGTACTCTATCCACTGTGCCACCTAGCTACCCTTAATTGTATATTTGTGCTTGTGTTACATCCCCACTGCTAGATTGTGAAGTCCATGAGGAACAGACTATATTTTAATTATCCTTTTATCTCCTCTGGAGTCTTGCATAGTGCTATGTATGCAGGAAGCATTTTCCAAATGGCTGTTAAATGAATGAACAAGAAGTGAAAATTTAGTCACTTGTTCTATTTTTAGAGAACAAAAAAAGGGATTTGATTCATTCTTTTCACCAAATTAACTTTTAAAAAAATGCAGAGAGGAATGCAGTAGGAGGTTTAGTTGTAGTACATTGACAGGTTCAGAGACATATGTTTTCATCAATATTAGAACAGATAATGGTCACATTTGTCTGCCATTTTTTATTTTACCCCTAATGTATAGTTTTGAACAATTCAAATCAGGCAAGGAGGTGAGACAACTCCAGAGTGAGTCAGGTGAGCATGGTTACATCTAACAATGGCATGACGGTGTAGCTGGGTTGGTGTGTGTGTGTGTGTGTGTGTGTGTGTGTATGTCTGTTTTGAATAGACCATGGCAATGAGTATGGAAGGACTTAAGTGATCTTCTTTGAAACAAATCATTTTACCCCTCACAGAGACTAGGATCCAAGAGTTACCATCCTTTTGAAATCTGCTAGCAATGTAAGCTTGGACAGTTCATCTATCTGTACCATCATCACCACCACTACCTTTCTCTTCCTCTCCTTGGTTTCTAGAGTTGTTGTCTTTTAAAAGCAGGGTTTGTACAACTGGCAAAATTACTTATGAACACAAAAGTCCTAAATGAGAACAAGAAAGACAGTCACTACTGAAGGAGGAAGCAATCAATCAATCGAGTATGCATTTATTAAGAGCTTTCTATGTGCCAAGGATATAGAGACAAAAATGAAGCAGTCCCTGCTCTCAGGATGGTTACGTTAGTTTGGAGAAGACATATGTATATATATATACATATATATATGTATATATATGTATATATATACACATACATACACACACACATATAATATACATATATATGTACATATGTACCTGCATAATGTTTAACATGTACCTATATATGCATATATACACATACACATATATACAATGTACACATATAATAAATGCATGATAATTTTTTAATGGGGACTCACTGGCAGTGAGGTGGGGGTCAGGAAAATCTGCACATAGAAAGGGGTGCTAAGCTGAGATCTGAAGGAAGCTAGAAGTTTAAAAGGTGGAGTTGACGAGGGAGTGCACTCCAAGCATAAGGAACACCCACTCCAAAGACATGGGGATGAGAGATGGAGTGTGTTGTGTGTGAGGACTAATAAAAGGGCCAGTTTAGCTGGATCACAGACTGTGTAAAGGCGAGTGATGTATAACACACCTGTTGTGAAGGGCTTTGAATGCCAAACAGAGTTTACATTTTATCCTAGAGGAATAGAGATCCACTGGAGTTTACTGAGCAGTCAAGCGACGTGGTCAGAACTATGCTTTAGGAAAATCACTTTGGCATCTATGTGGTGGGGAGATATTTGAAGCAGAGAGACCACTCAGGAGGTTATTGCCAGGCAAGAGGTATAGGAGCCTGAGCTAGGGCAGTAACCATGTGAGTAGAGAGAAGACAAATAGGAGAAATATTGTAGAGGAAGAATGGAGGAGAGGAACCTCCCCCCCCCCCAACTCACCTACACAAATGGGGAGTAATTGAAAGGAAAAAAAATATCAGGGGTAGGGAGTCAGTGCAGGGAGATTCACAGTAAAGGAGATCATTACTTATATGTGTATTTTCTCTGCTCATTTCACTGTGCTTTTGGGGGGTAGTGGCATCCATTCAATTGGACAATAGACATCTTTCATCCACTTGATATTTTTAGTGTAGATAGTTAGGCCAAAATCTTTTAAGTTGTTTTGGATTTCATTTAGGAGCCTCTGTGATACTATGGGACTTGATATAATTAGAAAGATGCCATCTGCAAATAGGAACATCTGGAGGACCTTACCATCTATAAGCAATTCTTTTTCCACTTGTACTTTGCGCTGGGCATCTTCTGTGGCAATCGACAACAACTTTGGGAAATATTCATCCTTCTGTTTTATGTCTCTCTTGATCAATTTGGGAGACAATTTTTAAAAATATGTCCCCAATTGTTGGTTTAAATTTTATAATGAACTTTTTATATGATTGATTCTGGACATTTAATGCATTTTTCATGTAAATTGATGTCTTTTTTAAAAAAAAAACCATTCATTTACAAATATAGCCCCTTTTGTTCCCCCCTCACTCCTATCCACCATACTATGATTCTGGGTGAAAAAAAAAACACTTCTGAAACACCTGGAGTAAAGGTTGTTATCCCTGTGGTTGCTATGTTTTACTGTTAGACAATATTTCTAGTGTCCAATTCTGCTTTTTGTTCTTTCTGCTTTGCTCAAATTGTGCTTTTCCACTCCCTCCTTATAGGCTTACTTAATAGTGTTGTATGTTCCAATGGCCAGCTAGCTTGGGGCAAAAATTTATGATTATGCTCTTAATTACATGTAGTTTTCCTTTCAAAGAAAGAAATTCAGTTGTCTATCATATATATTCCTCTCTTGTCATGGGATGACCGTGAATATTTCAAGTTTTAAAATAACTTTCAGGACAAGACTTGTCTGGGAGGAGTATTGAGAAATATTGTAAAATGACAAAAAACATAGTTTACTTTTTCTCTCCAAAGCCAATTCTTAATCCCTCCCCACCCCCCAAACCTCCTGGCTATAGAGGCTTCAGAATCAGTGTTCCCGGATAGTTAGTATTCTAAGACATGGTGGTAAGTAAGGAGTCCATCCAGACCTGGGTGAAAACATGGGCAGAGGCACAGATACATTTCAATATACAAATCTTTAGGGGAAGAGGTTAAAGATTAATAAAGAGCAAAACCTCCAGATGCATGTGCAATAATTTATCATCCTGAGGTTTTTTGCTTTGTTAATTTCAGATTACATGCCCATTTTTCTTTGCTTATTCTTCTCTCTCTTTCTGGTGTTCATGCTCCTCTTTTTGTTTCTCCATTTAGATCTGCTCCTGATTTTCAAGATCTTTCTCCTCTGTGCCCCAGAAGCCTTTTCACCAGGGAAGATCCCTCTATTCCCTCCTACAAACTCCATTTTAAGGAAAATGTCTGGATCAATCCTGTTCACTAATTCATTCCTCTCAGGACTTCACTCCTGATTCTCCAAACTTCACCATCAGATGGTGTTTCTCTGTCTCTGTCTCTGTCTCTGTAACTCTCCTCCCCTCTCTCTGTCTCTCTCTGTCTTTCACTCCTCTCTCCTCCCCCCCATCCACACTTTTCAGCTTCATTTTTATATGTTGTCTTTCCCCATTAGAATGTAAGCTCCAAGAGGGGAGGAATTATTTTTCTTTTTGTGTCTATTTGTATTCCCAGTGTCTGGCACATAGTAAGCACTCAATAAATATATGTTGACTTAAGCTTGTATTCATACCATTTAATACCTGTACTTGTCAACAGAAGTAAAAATAAAGCCTATAATACATTTGTAAATATATTTAAAATTGCTATTCCATGTGTTTAAAGCTCTCATTCATTTGTTTTGTTATTACAGTACTTTAAATACTCCCTTCATCCTGAACCTGATTTTCTGCTTTCTTTTGTTCCTCAGGAAAGATAAGATGTTCATCATCGATCACTTGTTTGAAATAATAGACTGAAGAATTTTCTGTTTTCATTTATAATAGTAGTTGCTCAGCCATTTCTATGTATCAACAGTGATTTCATTCCTTTGGTCTTCAAGTCATTTAAAACCCAAAGACAAATTCTAGGCAAAAGCCTAGATCTTTTAGACCTTCTGTTTGAAATTGGATTTTTAAACTTACATGATTTTATATTTCTTCACTACATGTAAGATACAGGAGTCCTCTTAGAATTCCTTGATGATTAGTTCACCAACTTGCTTAAGGATCCTGAAGGCCATGCAAAGATTCTCCTAAATGAATGGGTCCTAAGTCGCGATTCTGGAATTTGGTTTCTCAAAAATTGCTATTCTCAGTATTTCAAAGACATCACTCATGATATGCTGGGAAGGATTCAATTGAATTTGGACTTGATCTCCTGCCTTCATTTGATAGGAGATTTACTTGGCCATATCAGATAAGATATTCAGCAAAGACATAGAATTTATTTGGTTGGACACAGCTTTCCTGCTTCTGTGTTGGCCATTCTGGTCCATTGGTCAGAAGCTTGAGGATCTCTTAATTCCCTGGATATGCTTAGGCCACCAGGGAACTATGTCAATGATTCAAATCTCAATTGCTTGAGCCAATTAAATATCTAATACAGTGTCAATACCTTTTAAGGAAAAACCAGCATAGTCTGAGTAGAGTAGGGCCTTATGATCTTGTTATTACTACAACAATTCACATGACCATGGCAGGGATTTAGGTAAAATTGTTTGAGTAGAGGACTTGCAAGAGGAAAAATTATAACACTAGAAAAAAGGAACTTTTTTTGGAGGGGGATAAGAGATGGGGACAATGGAGATGAAATTGGTTCTTTCCCAAGAAATTTATATATAATGTACATTGAATCAGTAAATTCATCTTTTTTTTTCTGAATGGCCATCTTTGTCACTACAGTAAGAGCCCAGCATATCTAGAGGTAATTTGAAATTGATCAGAACTGATTTTTACTTTCTCTCCAAAAATTAAATTATTTTCAAGTAAAAGACCTTCAAAAATTCTGCCAAATTTTACTTTTTCTTCCAGGTTAACAGTCTGATGAGCTTCTGGTGAAGGGAACACACAGTGGTTTTTTTTATCTGTACCTTTTTTTTACTTTATTATTTAATATTTTTTAGTTTTCAGCATTGATTTCCATAAGATTTTGAGTTACAAATTTTCTTCCCATTTCTAACCTCCCCCCCACTCCTAGATGGCATACATTCTGATTGCCCCATTCCCCAGTCAGCCCTCCCTTCTGTCACGCCCCTCCCCCTCCCCCCCCATCCCTTTCCCCCTTACTTTCTTATAGGGCAAGATAGATTTCTATGCCCCGTTGCCTGTATATCTTATTTCCCAGTTGCATGCAAAAACAACTTTTTTTGGACAACTTCTTTTAAAACTTTGAATTCCAAATTCTCTCCCCTCTTCCTTCCCCACTCACTCTCCCTATGAAGTCAAGCAATTCAACATAGGCCACACATGTATCATTATGCAAAATACTCCCATAAATAGTCATGTTGTGAAAGACTAACTATATTTCCCTCCATCCTGTCCTGTCCACCCTTTATTCAATTTTCTCCCTTGACCCTGTCCCTTTTCCAAAGGGTTTGCTTTTGATTACTTCTTCCCCCTATCTGCCCTCCCTTCTATCAACCCCCCCCCCCTTTCTTATCTCCTTCCTTCTACTTTCATGTGGGGTAAGATACCCAATTGAGTGTGTATGTTATTCCCTCCTCAAGTCAAATCTGATGAGAGCAAGATTCACTCATTCCCCCTCACCGCCCCCGTCTTCCCTTCTAGTGAACTGCTTTGTCTTGCCACTTTTATGTGAAATAATTTACCCCATTCTATCTCTCCCTTTCTCCCTCTCTCAATATATTCCTCTCTCATCCCTTAATATTATTTTATTTTTTTAGATATCATCCCTTCATAGTGAACTCACCCTGTGCCCTCTGTCTATATATATGTATATTCCCTTCAACTACCCTAATACTGAGAAAGGTCTCATGAATTATACACATCATCTTTCCATGTAGGAATGTAAGCAAATAGTTCCACTTTAGTAAGTCCCTTATGATTTCTCTTTCTTGTTTACCTTTTCATGCTTCTCTTGATCCTTGTGTTTGAAAGTCAAATTTTCTATTCAGCTCTGGTCTTTTCACTGAGAAAGCTTGAAGGTCTTCTATTAGGTCTCCATATTTTGCCTTGAAGCATGATACTCAGTTTTGCTGGGTAGGTGATTCTTGGTTTTAATCCTAGCGCCTTTGACCTCTGGAATATCATACTCCAAGCCCTTCAATCCCTTAATGTGGAAGCTGCTAGATCTTGTGATATCCTGATAGTGTTTCCACAGTACTCAAATTGTTTCTTTCTGGTTGCTTGCAGTATTTTCTCCTTGACCTGGGAACTCTGGAATTTGGCAACAATGTTCCTAGGAGTCTTCTTTTTGGGATCTTTTTCAAGAGGCAATCGGAGGATTCTTTCAATTTCTATTTTACCCTCTGGCTCTAGAATATCAGGGCAGTTTTTCTTGATAATTTCTTGAAAGATGATATCTAGGCTCTTTTTTTGATCATGGCTTTCAGGTAGTCCAATAGTTTTTAAATTTTCTCTCCTGCATCTATTTTCCAGGTCAGTGGTTTTTCCAATGAGATATTTCACATTGTCTTCCATTTTTTTCATTCCTTTGGTTCTGTTTTATAATATCTTGATTTCTCATAAAGTCACTAGCTTCCACTTGCTCCAATCTAATTTTTAAGGTAGTATTTTCTTCAGTGGTCTTTTGGACCTCCTTTTTCATTTGGCTAATTCTGCCTTTCAAGGTATTCTTCTCCTCATTGGCTTTTTGGAGCTCTTTTGCCATTAGAATTAGTCAATTTTTTAAAAAATTTATTTAATATATTAAGTTTTCAGCATTCATTTTCACAAGAGGTTGAATTATGAATTTTCTCCCCATTTCTACCCTCCTGCCCATTCCAACATGGCATGTTTCTGGTTGCCCCATTCCCCAGTCAGCCCTCCCTTCTGTCACCCCACTCCCCTCCCACCCCCCTTTCCCTTCTTTTCTTGTAGGGCAAGACAGATTTCTACGCCCCATTGCCTGTGTATCTTATTTCCTAGTTGTGTGCAAAAACTTTTTTTTGAACATCTGTTTTTAAAACTTTGAGTTCCAAATTCTCTCCCCTCTTCCCTCCCCACCCACCCTCCCTAAGAAGGCAAGCAATTCAACATAGGCCACATGTGTATCATTATGTAAAACACTTCCACAATACTCATGTTGTGAAAGATTAACTATATTTTGCTCCTTCCTAACCTATTCCCCTTTATTGAATTTTCTCCCTTGACCCTGTCCCTTTTTGAAAGTGTTTGTTTTTGATTACCTCCTCCCCCTATCTGCCCTCCCTTCTATCGTCCCCCCTTTTTATCTCCTTCCTCCTTCTTTCCTGTGGGGTAAGATACCCAATTGAATGTGTATGTTATTCCCTTCTCAGGTCAAATCTGATGAGAGCAAGATTCACTCATTCCCCCTCACCTGCCCCCTCTTCCCTTCCTACAGACCTGCTTTTTCTTGCCACTTTTATGTGAAATAATTTACCCTGTTCTATCTCTCCCTATCTCCCTCTCTTAATATATTCCTCTCTCATCCCTTAATTTGATTCTTTTAGATATCATCCCTTCATATTCAACTCACCCTGTGCCTTCTGTCTATATGTGTGTGTGTGTGTATGTGTATATATATATATACACACACACATACATACATACATACATATACACATACACATATGTATATTCCCTTCAGCTACTCTAATACTGAGGTCTCATGAATCACACACATCATCTTTCTGCATAGGAATGTAAACAAAACAGTTCAACTTTATTAAGTCCCTTGTGATTTCTCTTTCTTGTTTACCTTCTCATGCTTCTCTTGATTCTTGTGTTTGAAAGTCAAATTTTCTATTCAGCTTGAAAGTCCTCTATTTTATTGAAAATTCATATTTTGCCTTGGAGCATGATACTCAGTTTTGCTGGGTAGGTGATTCTTGGTTTTAATCCTAGCTACATTAACCTCCGAAATATTGCATTCCAAGCCCTTCGATCCCTTAATGTAGAAGCTGCTAGATCTTGTATTATTCTTATTATGTTTCCACAATACTCAAATTGTTTTCTTCTGGCTGCTTGCAGTATTTTCTCCTTGACCTGGGAGCTCTGGATTTTGGCGACAATATTCCTAGGCGTTTTCTTTTTGAGATCTTTTTGAGGAGGTGATGGGTGGATTCTTTCAATTTCTATTTTACCCTCTGGCTTTAGAATATCAGGGCAGTTTTTCTTGATAATTTCTTGAAAGATGATGTCTAGGCTCTTTTTTTGATCATGGCTTTCAGGTGGTCCAATAATTTTTAAATTATCTCTTCTGGATCTATTTTCCAGGTCAGTGGTTTTACCAATGAGATATTTCACATTGTCTTCCATTTTTTCATTCCTTTGGTTCTGTTTTATAATGTCTTGATTTCTCATAAAGTCACTAGCTTCCACTTGCTCCAATCTAATTTTTAAATTGACTTTTAAAGTCCTTCATAACTTGGACTCAACCTATCTTTCCAGCTTCATTATATATCATTCCCCTTTCTGTACTCTGTGTCTAGTCACACTAACCTTCTTTCTGTTTTCCACACACAACACTCCATCTCCCATCTTCTTGCCTTTGTGCTAGACATCCACCATATATAGGATACCCTCCCTGCATACGTCTCCCTCCCTTCCATTGGTAGACAATTTAAAAAGCCCTCTTCTACCTAAAGCCTTTCCTGATTCCCCCTATACTCTATCTCTTCAACTACACTGCATTTAACAACCTTGTATTCATTCTGCATATATTTGTTCTATATACACTTATATATGTACTTGTCTCCTGGGATAGAATAAAAGTCCCTTCAGAACAGGACATTGTTTCATTTTCTTGTCTTTGTATCCCTAATACGTAGCACAGTACCTGACACATAGTAGATGTTTAATAAATGTTTGCTGATCAATTAATTTCCTATAGAGAACTTCTAGACTATAAGAATGCATTGTGTTGCTATTTTTCCTAAACTAGCTTGAACTGACCTATAGCAGGAACAGGGAAGATCATGTGGTCCTAGAACAGAACAGACACTCCTTATTGAGTGTCCTTAAAAAGACTGGTTTAGTAATCAACACAAGAAAAAACAAGTGGGTAAACAATACATATTGACCAGATTGTGGCAAGGATGGACAGACTATTGAATTAATCAGTACATGTATCCTGGATAGTCATTGAGCTGGGTCCAAAATTGAATAATAAAAAGGAAAAAATAAGATAGATCTCATTTTCAATATTGGAAAGTGCTTTCAATAATTTTGAAACTTCTCCCTTATAAACAATCCATTGTTTTAACATCAACATTCTCCTAGTGATGCTGAGTGGCTACAAGTCATGCTATATCATGATTTCTGAAGAATCAAAACTGGGTGACCCAAAGGACAATGCAAAGACACATGGTAGTTTGCAGAATATTACTGATAATGAAGAAGTGCAGGAGATATGATCATGAACATGTATGGTCAGAAAAGAAGGTAGAGCAGTTTGATAGTGAGAGCAAGGAAGGAACCATTCAAATCTTGATATTGGTAGCCTATGATGTTAAGAACTATAAGAAGGCCTTTAGTGCATTGTGTATATGTACAATAGAGATGGGTAAGAGTTACACCAAATGAAAGCTACCAGATAAGTTGAGAATCTGTATTGGGGGAATCATATACCCAGAGTGTAGAGATCCTAGATCCATCAAAGCACAATATTGAAGTATATTTCATTTGACTTTTACAATTTGATGAGGTTGATAGTTTTCTCCCCAAAGAGGAAATTGAAGCTTAGAGAAAGTGAAGTGACATGTCTGAGGTCACATAATTAAGTATCAGAGCTGGAACTTGAACCCTCTCTGATTCCAAATCCAATGTCCTTTCCACTATATTATCTAGTTATTTTCTAGTCTGGGCATTGCATACTATTTCACTCATGCCCAAAATGTAAAATATCCTAATTGTATTCTTTCCCTTGCGTGGTGAGCATTTTTTTTGTTTAATTAAAGTTGATAATCAGTACTGTGAACAGCATATTTTTACATTTTAAAAAGTTTACTGTTCTCTTTGTATTCGGGTTTTGGTTGCAAGCCTAGTTGGCTTAGAGGCACATTAATTTAATTTTATCTGTGATTTCAATCAGCACTGTTTGCTATTAATTTGGGGTTGACTGCTGGCAGAAAGAACCTTTCACCAATATCTACTTTTTAGCTAAATAATCATGTAGTAATTAGGCTGCATGTTGTACACAATCTTGATTTAAATAGTCTTCACTTAGTTTTTTGTCTATGGAGATAAAAAGCTATTTTGTCAGTATTTTGAAAATAGGAAATCATCTTGATTATTTTCATAAAAAATCAGCAATTCATGAATAGTCATACTATCTTATGAACAGTTAATCTACAAGTCAGAGATTTTGCTTCCTTGCCCTGTGTTAGAGATCCATTGCAAATGTATCAGGATACACAGGGCATATTAGATTTAGCTGGTCTCAGATGAGAAGCTTCTTGGTTAGTTCTATCCTGTAGAATCACAGAATCTTAGACCTGAAAGAAACATTAGAACATAGAGTATTAGAATGTAAGACCACAGAATGTTAGTGCTGTAAGGGACCTGAGATCATCTCATCCAAACCCTTCATTTTATAGATGGAAAAACTGAGGTCCACAGAGGTGAAATGATTTGTCTACCTTGCAGAAAGATAATAACAGAGATGAATCTACTACAGCCTAGGTTTTCTTTCAGCTGAATACTCTTCTCCATTATATCTGGCTATTTCTTAAAAGGTTTATTTTTCTTCCTTTTCTTTCCTACTTTTTTTCTTTTTGGCTTCCTTCATTCCTTTCTATCTTTTAAAAAATCCAGTTAATAGTAAAGAAGTAAAAATACATGCACTTGGGTTCAAAGGGGTTTGGCTTCCACCTAAATCTAGGTCTGGGCATTTGGGGATGTTCTATATAGAGCTTAGTCTCTTGGACCAGGGACTTCGAGTGAAAAACGTGATAGTGGAGAATGGAGATGACCTGAATGGAGATCTAACCTTGTAAGTCAGTGGCAGTTGCCCTTGTGGTGTGATTTGAAGCATGCTATGAATGACTGTGTGATGGAATTACTTTTTTTGAGGAGGGGGCCACTGTTTAAAAACAACATTGTTTATTGTAGGAAAAAATCTTAAAAGGCTAAGGCAGAAAAACAGATTGGGAGTTTTTGAGACACTTTCACATGGACAAATTTTAAGCACTCTTTAAAGCTGTACCCACAATGGTCCCACATCCCTTACTGGGATATATTTAAGCCCTTCTTGAAAGTAGCCACTTCTCCCCATAGGTACTGACCCATTATTTCCACCTACCCCCATTTCTTTATGAGGTAATGTATTAGCAAGCACCCTAGCACACCCAGGATGTCCTGGTAGCACAGGTTCTTTCATCTGCTTTTATAAAGGAAAGACAGCTTCAAAAGGGTTAACATTAGACAATGCAAACTTTATTCTATCTAACCTTCTCACAAGGGTTGTTAAGCACCAACTCCTACAGTATTCCGTAATCACCTTCTCATAGGGGCTGGCGAGAAGGGGGGCGCAACTCCCCCTATGTTTCAATGGGGCCAATCAAGACAGGCACAACTTGTGCATTCCCCTAAATCCCCTCAAGCCTCCGTCGGGGCAAGTTGAGGCAAACACAGATTCCCCCCAAGCCTTAATGGGGACCGATCAAATGCACAAGCATCTTAGCTTGTATATTTCAATCCTAAAGGTTCCCCACTCACTGACCAGTGCCCAGCTGCTTTATACTTACACTCCACCGTTCCAGGGTCCTGACCTTTACAACCTAAACAGGCGACACATGGCCTTTATAATCTACGCAGGTGGTGGTAGAGATGTTTCGAACCATAAAACTCATATCTAACACCTGGGGACAAGAGATGATTATGGCCATGGATCCTGGAAAACCAAACTCCAAAAAATACTAACAAAAATCCACTTTGCTTATACTTACAGGTGAACAGGGAATCTAGGCACTGTAAGTTTTGATCCCATATCTATTCTGTCATAATTGTACAGATACAACTTTAGAACTACCATAATAGGCAGGAATGATGTGAGAAGAGCAGTATGGTATATTGGAAAGTGCATAGGATTCAAAGTATGATATGTGTGTGTGGGAAGGGAATTTATTTCCAATTCCAGCATTTATTAATTGCTGGATTTTGTGAAGGTCACTTAAAAGCTCCCTGTCTGGAAAATGTTGGAGTGGAGTAGTGTTGTAATATTCCATTCAACATTTACTGAGTGTTTACTATGCTAGGGCACTGTGATAGGCTCCGGGGATACAAAGAAGGAAAGTGACATAATCCTTACCCTCAGAGAGGTTATAGTCTAATAGGGGGAATATGGCATTTGCACAAATAATAATATGTGATGGCGCAGGCAAACCAGGCAAAATATAAAAGGGGAAGCTAGGTGGAGCAGTGATTAGAGCACCAGCTTTGGAGTCAGGAGGACCTGAATTAAAATCTGACCTCAGACACTTGACACGTACTAGCTATGTGACCTTGGGCAAGTCACTTAACACCAATTGCCCTGCCAAAAAAAACCAAAAAAAATTTAAAAAATATTATAAGAAATCTGAGGACACAAAATGCCGTTTCACTAATACAATCTCTAATATAATGTCTGCCAGCATTAATGTTCTATGATTATGTGAAATACTGGATAAGAAACAGTTACAGTTTTTCTTTCAAAAAACAAAACCCAACTGAGTGCCACTGTGCTATTATTATTATCTCCCAGACAAACTTCTTTATTGATTAATCAGGAGCTTCTATCTTGATTATCAATCAACCAACAAGCATTTGATAGGTCCTATGATATGCTGGACACAGTGGTAGGTGTGGTACAGACAAATGCAAACCCCAAATTTCTGAGCTGAAAGAATTTATGTTCCACTAGGTATTAGGAAGAAATTCTGGGTCTGCCTTCCACAAAAGCAAGAATTTCAGAGTTCTTGCATTTCACAGCATGAAGTCTAGCTTAGTAAATAATTTGGAGGAAGACCTCTTATTTAAAGCAGATAATCTTAAATAAACATACAATGGTGGTCAAGAATAAATCTGCAAACTTGAAACATGATTTATTTTGTAGTAGTTTTGTCCTACGATGTACAGTATTCAGCTTCTGGTCTTTACCCACACCATGTATTATTTATCTATATTAAGCTTTGATGTGAGGATGCCAGCTGGCCTTCTAACACACTCAAGCTCAGTTTTACCTTATGCTCAATGTGTCTTGCCCAGAGAAGTCAAGAAATTTTTATGTTTCACCTTCATATATTGTTTCAATTTCATCTCAAGATTCGAGCTCGAAACCTTTAGTATTGATTCTTTTTTGGCATATATTAAGAATTTCCCATGTTGAGTCCAAATGGTATTTCAATATGATTGGAAAAAAATTTACACAAGATGAGTAGCTGTTGAATGTGTATTTAAAGGAGCCATGTAAGTTGATTTCTCCTAGTCTTAAATAAACATTAAGATTAAGGGCTATAAAATTTATTACCAGTATAATAAATCAGGGCTGTCCAAAATATGGCACGCGGGCCACGTATGGCCTGCAGTGTGATTTTATGCAGCCCGCCTGTGGATTTTAATTTTCACTAGTGAAAAAAATAAAATAATAATTTCCATGGAATGTGTATTAGATTTTTTAATTCTGCCACTAATAAATAATCTCATTGATGTTAATTTTCTTTGGTATTTTTAAGCAGTATTATGGACGGAACATATCACACAGAATTTTCAAATCGATCTATGGCATGTGTTCCATCTGTACAATGCAGACTAGTCAGTATATGCCTACCTTTATACTGCTGTGTTGTTGCTTTGTTGTTTTGTGTTTGCTTTCATGCTTCGCGCCTTCGCCTGTTGTACTGATGACCTGTATTCCCCCACTTTCTCTTAGTGTACTGTATTTTTTATTCTGGGTGTGGCCCTCGAATAATTATTTTATTTTAATGTGGCCCTAAGATAATCTAAGGTTGGACAGCCCTGTAATAAATGATAAAACAAAGATATAAATAATTATTTACAATATATTCTCTTTGAGAAATATCCCAGCAGAGTCACCTTGAGCCATTAAAGCTTCCATTGACTTTTCAATTATGGAAACAGTCCCACCATTCAGCAATCTCAGGATAGCAGCTAAAATCTCTCAAGGATTCCCTTCATAAGATATCTTCACGAGATTAAACTCAGCCTCTCAGAAAATACATTCTCTTCATTCTTTCTATACTTCATTTAGTTTTTTCCCTAGCCATCACATTTAAAAGATTCCAAAATGACAGTTAAACTTTCAGTCTCCTCGTGGGCATCTCATACATTACTCTACAAGATCCCCACATCTCTTCAAGATGCGGTAACACCATCCATAGTCTCTGGGAGAGGCTGTTGAAGTAGGTGTATCAGTAGTACATAACTAAGACAAGATTGTAGGATTAAGTTAAAGGCTTTGTGATAAGTAATAAAGGGGGGTTTGAACGTTATGGTACTTTAGGTGGCTTGTTCAATAACCATTGAATCAATAACAAATTGTTCTTTACAAAGAACAAAGGCCTTGAGACTTTTTGTTCTCTTTAGAGGCAGCTAGGTGGCACAGTGGTGAGAGCTGTGGGTCTGAAGCAGGAAGACCTGAGCTCAAACCAGGCTTCAGACATTTACTAGCCGTGTAACCTTGGGAAAGTCAACCTGTGTTTGCCTCAATTTCTACAACGGTAAAACAGAGATAATAACAGCACCTACCTGACAAGGTGGTCACGAGGATCAAATGAGATCATATTTGTAGAGTGCTTAATACACTGCCTGGCACATGGTAGATTCTATGTCAATGCTTATTCTCTCCCACCCTGAGCAAATATATTTTTTTGCCTGTGTTTATAGATTTTTTTGAATGACACAATCTGTGAATGCTTTGTAACAATGGACGTAACATGTAACTGGCTAATATTCTCATCTTTTGGCAATAAGTATATGTTTCCTTCCATGAAAAAAGATGGAATTAGGCATCTACACTGGAGGAAACTGGTAAATTACTAATAATTTCCTAATTATTCATGCACCATGGCAAAGAGCTTTGGCCAATAATTATGGATCTTATTTGGAGTTCTGAAAAGAAGTTAGAATTTTAGTTACTTTCCTTGATATAGTTGCAAGGGTATATATCATGAAGCTCAAATGGTATAATGGACATAAAACACTTTGTAAACTTTAATGCGCTGTATAAATTCCAGTTGCTGTTGTTGTGGTGGTTGTGGTTGTGATTATTTTAGAGTCACCAAGCCTCCAGTCTGGTGATAACTTCATTCTCTGAACCTTCTATTGTACTCAAGCCATGTTATTAGATCAATACAGGGATGTTGTTGATATATTTTTACCAACTGAGCTCGCCCTTCCCCCACTGAAAGTATGCAGAAACAATTTTAAATTTATATTATTCACAATTTCTTAAGTGTAAACAATTAACAAAACAATAACTCAAGCCCTCATTTGTAGTTATTGCCATTCCTGTGGTATCAAAGCTCACACTGAAAATCTAACAATGGCCTTCAAAAGTTAGACCCGGCTCTAGCACATCCCTGTCTCCCATCTATGGTTCATTAAAATAGCAATATATAAACTTTATGTTTTGTTTGATTCAAGTTATACTTCATTGAATTAGGTTTCTTTCAACTATATGAAAGACAATCAGCAATTTTCCATGTCCTCCTACTTTGGGGTTTCCCTCTCTATCCTAATTTCTTTATTTCTCTGTCCTCTACAGTGTGTGTACACACAAATACATATATGCATGTGTGTATATATACACATGCAAATGTATATATATATACATACACACACACACACATATATATATATAAATACATATTGCATAATATATGTCTATTTGCTTATGTGTGTATTTATATTGAAGCAAGGCCCCATGTTTTGTGAGGGCCACCCCTCCCCAATATATGGCATGGGGTTATCATTGTGTGGCTTGAGGAGAGGCATAGTAAACATCTCTGTCCTCTTCTCCCCTCTACTCTTCTTCAGAGGAGTTTTTATTCCCTGCCAAGAGGGAGAGTAGGAGGGAAGGGGCCACTATTCAGCAGAGTGAAGGGGTACTAGACTAGAATTATATCTTTCTGCTTCCTTAAATATAATTAGTTTAGGGGATATGAGTTTTAGGTTCAAGCTAATTTCTGATCACTGTTTCAACATTGGGAAGGAAGGAAGGCTTCAAACTCTATATCTGAGGCTTGACTTCTTTCCCTCCAAATACTAGTTTCACAGTGAACCAAGAAACCCATTTATCCAAATTGGCAAAAAAAACCCAGAAATTAGAGAAAGTATATATATGAGAATATAAACCAGACAATACAGAGCAAAGTAATTCAGCTCATCCAAGAGAGAGTCCCAGGTCTCACCAAGAGGAAATTCCCCGAAGTCTCTAGGTTAGCAAACCGTGGATAGGAACAGGGTGGAGAGTGCCTACTTCTTTCATGGCTTCCCAGAGTCTTTTCTTTCACCAACCTGAAAAAGAATTGGCCCTGTCCATCTTCCCTCTTGCAGCTGGAAGCCAGAAGTGCTCAAAATGACTGCAGATCCAGAAGCAACTTGAAGCTTGACAAGGACTCGAAGATTGTTTCTAGAAGAACTGAAAAGACTTGAGCTCTTCTACTCTTACAAACTCCACCCCAGCTCCTCACACAGGGCAGGGCCTTTTATCTCCACCAATGAGGAGAGAGTCCCAAGCCAATGGGCTTTGGAACTGGGCTTATATTCCTCCCTTGGGGTGAAACTCTTTGCAGTCCCTTGCAAAGATCATCTGGGACAAGTCCACACCCTACATGCAATATAAACATAAGCAACAATACTTTAAAACAATAAAGATGATTTTCCTGATGTCCCATGCAGCCAGTCTTTTGTGCTATTGAAAGTAAAAGAAAATAAATACACACTAACAGTACGTTCAGTAGAGATGGCACTATTCAAAGCATCACCTGGAAGTGTTCTACAGTGACAACATACCTAAGGACATACTAATATATACCACATGCACTTTTCAAAAGTATGTACATAGTAATCAATCGAAAGTAATAAGCATGGTAACTAACAAGGCAAAGTTGGCTAATTTCAATAATAACTATCAATAGGACTATATATAACATATGACAACTAGAAACAGTAGTGTCTATACAAAACAATTAACAGGCATTGCTATTGCATGAACATAACACCAAAAATAGTCAAATGAACATAACAGAAAAAATATAAACAGGCATAGTCAAAATGCAGAAATATATGCAATTACATGCAAGACACTTTTCACATGGGCTATCTCTAGTATCATTACCTAGAAACATATGAAACTGTGTCTTCAGGTTTACCTATGTAATATCATAACTTAGCCCACCGACTAGTGTAAAAGGTCAAGTTCTATCACCGACTGATCTTTCTGCTCCTTTGACAGAACTAGTGGACCATCAGGATCATTATAGAATTGTGCGTCTACACCTGGGCTGGCAACCCTTCTGTGTTGGCTTATCAGTATGTTCAAGCTCCATGAGTTGAATCTGTACCCTAGGAGTCTCTGTAGCAGTTTTGAGAAGGAAAATATTTGCCTCAGGGTTCTTTTTTCCTGCCCTATAATAACATGCATAGTTTCCTTCATTGGATGCATCACTTTCAGTACCCATATTTGGGTCAGAAAGGTTTTTTTTTTTATAGCTGGAAGACAGTATCTTTTTCTCAGCCTTTTCCTAGGTGAGTATCCATCACTTCTTTCTACCTACTCATTAGAAAGTCCAGCTGACTATCCTATGGGCAATAGGCAGTTGTGGTGAGTACTCCCATTTTCACCATCTCCATCCTGTGCCTCACACAGGCAGGACGTTCATCTTCACCACTGAAGGAAGGGACCCATACCAATAGGCTTTGGCACTAGGGTAATATCTATGTAGGAGTATACCTAGATATCTATCTCTGTCTCTCTCTTGACCTATATCTATATAAATAATGTTGCTGTTGAATTTTTTTTATTTTGTTCTTGTCTTGCTTTAAGTCCTTTTATTATGTCAACATTTTGGTCTTCACTTATGAATTAGGAGTACCAAGAATTTCTTATATACTTTTATTTTGTGGATTCTTTTCTGTGTTTCTTTTTTGGTGTTGTCTTTAACTGATCTATATGGTATCCCAATTGTCTACTATGCACACAAGATTACATTATTGGTGTAATCTTCTAATGCCTTTCTACAGATATCCAATAGTTTTCTCCAGGTGATCCTACCAAGGTGGCATTTGATACCTGTCCTTAGGAGTATTCCTAGATAACTTCCCCATTTGCTCCTACGGTCTTTACTATAGCAATGACACCAGCACATACAATTGTGGGGAGGTCCTCAAATGTTTTTCTGCTCTCTGTCAAATTCTGTGGGAGAAAATGTTTGTTCATTATGGTTGTAGCAGATAGCAGCTTTTTCAAGGAATTATTTTGTTTTGGTATTGTTTGTCTCTGAATTGAATTTGTGTTGTCAAACTCTAAAAGTGTTTTTTTTTAAACTCCATTCTGAGTATGCCCTTCTCCTTTTCAAAATTATGCAAGGCACTGGCATTATTTTTGCCATTGCCATCTATTTCATTATTTGATAGCACTTCTAGAGTTTGTACTAAGTGTAGTTTTTCAGTGGCTTAAAATTCTTTGGCTTTTTTTTCCCTTGTATTTAAGTAAATCCTCAATTTCCCTTCTTATTTCATCTAATCTGGGTTTAGGGATGAATTTTTTATGATTGTCTGCATTTATCTGAAATACTTTGATGTGTAAGTGGAAACTGAGGATCTCATAGACAAAAATCAGTATTCCAAGTATCCCTTGCCTATAATTGGTAAGATAGTTCCAATTTTGTTATGATATAGTTCTGGTGTATAATAAAAGTATTCATATCTTCAGTCCGTCTCATGTGTGTTTGTGGTTTACCTGTTTTAGTGGCCAGCACTATCCATACTGAAGCATTTCCAGGCAGGTGAGGTTTTGGTATTTTGATTTCTACCTGTGTATATTTCCATATTAGTATATCAAAATATGAGAAAGGACCACTTGTTCTTCTTTTCTCTGTTGTTAAGCTGATCATCACAGTAGTTCTGAATAAGTTGCCTTACAACCCTATGTTGCCCCATCTGTTTCTTAGAATTATAGGACCAGATAAATGACGCTGTCCAGGATGCTAACCCAGTCTTTGGTATCACACCAAGTGGCCAGCTTTCCAGGGTTCCTTTCAAACCTTCACTGATACTGTAGGAGTCTCAGGGCACAAAGAATTCCTGCTCCATATTATTTTGATTAGTTTTCTTTTAATTGTCCCTCTCTGCTCCTCCTTGACATGTTTAATGGCTTTGAGGGGTTTATTTATTATTATTGTCACCATCACCATCATCATCATCATCATCATCATCATCATTTCTCCTGGTTTTGAGAGCATGACTTTTACCTCCAAGGTGGAGAATTGTATTGACATACTTTGTTAAATATAAACTTTGGGAGACCTCCTTAGCATATAGACATTGTAAACCCCATTAAGCCAGAGCAGGCAAATCAGTTTCATGCAGAGTAGACCAATGATTAACTTTAGGTCACAGGATTTAGATCAAATGGATTTAAAGAGTTTTAACTGTCAATCAGTTTCACAGATTTGGGATGTGATACAACCAGTCTCAAACTATCAATATAAATTATTGTTTGAACTGAGATTTCACGAAAAATTCCTCCTTGAGATAGATATCTAAAGTAAATTTTTGGTGTTAGAAGTAGAAAGATTGATTTAATTTGGGGGTAGAAGGGATCCTAAAAGCTTATCTAATCCAGCTATTTGCCTCTAAGAAATACTACTTATAGGATTATAGAATTGTAGATAATAGTTGGAAGAGACCACAAAGATTACCCACTTCCCCCTACTTTTAGAAGAGGAAACTGACATGACAAGTGACTTATCCAAAGACATACAGGTAGTGATAGAATCAGGATTTGAACCTAGACCTTCTTGCTCCAAATCCAGAAATGATTCTGTTGTACCACATTGTTTTATGTCTTTTTTTGTATCACCAGCACTTAACATGGTGCCTAATGCATAGTAGACACCTAATAAATGCTTATTGACTGATTGTCCGGGCTCCTTCCAAACCATCCAGGAATATTATAGAAGTATTTTCTTAGAGCTCCGCCCATTTGGAGATTCTACCATTTTCCTTAGTAGTTTGTTTAATGCTTTAGTTCTTCACACTGCTAGGAAGTTCTTCCTTACATCTCACCTGCTACAATTTAAGTTCATTTCTCAGAATTTTTGTCCCTCACATAGTTGGAGAATGTGCTGTCAGCATACTTCTTATTATACACTTTGAAATACTTGGAAATAACTATTAGGTTGTTTTCATTCCCCTCAAATTAAGCCTAGCATCTTTAATCTTCCTTCATGAGTTCTATTTTCTAATCCTTTAACCATTTTGATTATTTTTTCTGGGTCCTCTCCCCTCCCATTCCTCAGGGACTCACACTGGACCCAATGCTCTAATGTCCTATTTCAAATAAAATTAAAACCAGAGTGACTATTTAGAACAGACTAAAGAACTCTAAGGAGTTCAGTTCCTGCATTGTCTTAGTCATGAATAAAGTCACACCAGCAATTTTCTTTTGAATAGTTTTGTCAATCAAAGATATAACAGTCAGAGTAGATCCCCACAGCCTCCCTAAATGCAGCTGGACATGAGCCAGTGGAGGGGAGCAGACAAATTCCCCAATGTTGTTATAACTGGAACTATAGACCAAGGGCTGATTCAATTTTTAAAAAAGATTTCTTTAGCTCTTGGCTGGCTTAAGAAGAACTGGACTGCATCTGGCTTGGGGAAATCCTTTTCATGATGACAATTTCACAATGTCCCGTTCTATAATTTCCACTAATTGCCACTTCAATGAAAGCCACATTGTATAGGTTTTACCCTGCTCTGTAGCCTGAAGCATGAACTGCCCCCAATTGCTATAGCACCCATCATGAGTAATATCACTGGGAGACCTTTCTTCCCCCCAGCTTGCTGAATTTATCTAGGCTATGGCAGTGGAAATCTGATTTTCACACTCAGAGCAAGTTTGTGCTGGGCAATGAGAATTTAACCAGGGCTGATCCCTCAGAAGCACTAATGCTTTACAATCCACCTGCACTCCCAATTTTTTAGGGCAATGATAATTTAGATTTAATGGAAGATGGCTTTAAGCATTTCTCCTTTTTCCCCAGTTGTCTGAATGTTTTGAAATGACCTAATAAGCTTTAAGGACTAGCTAACAATGTAATTTTGAGTACTCAGAGACGGCCCTAGGCAAAGTTGTGAAGTAGGTGAAATAGATGTTGGTGCTCCCCCCTTTTGGGGGTGCTCTCTTTTCCCCTTATGTTACCCTCTGTGTTGATCAGTGCCTACACATTGTTCTCCAACTTCCCAGACTTTCCCTACTATGGATCTGCACAGTTTCCCATGCTTCTGACCTACCTTCCCTGCTTCCACCTCCCTCCCACTGTTTCATCAATTCATCCCAGCAATCAGTAGTAAGTCATCAAAACTTGTCTGTCACATACCCCATTCCCTCAAGGAGGATGTTGGAGGGTTGATGAATAAATGATTGAAACATTTATTAAGTGCTTATAATGTGCCAGGCACAATTCTGAGTGCTGAGGATATAAATACAAATGTGAACCAGTTCTAGGCCTTATGGAGTTTACATTCAAACAGTGGGAGATATTATATACAGGGGATTAGTGGCTAGGGAGGGGTGAACCTTGACAAGAGACTGGAGTCAGAGAGACCCAAGTCTACACAATGACGAGTAAGTCACTTCTTAACGTCCCAGTCAACTGTCCAAGACTCTAACAATTATAGCCTTATAGCCTACCTTTTTTGGTTAGTGAAGGGAATTTTCAATCTGGAAGTTCCCCTGCACTGGTGTTTTCCCACCTCTGGACTCTTCCCCTTACCACCCTCCCCCCTTTTCCTTGCCCATATAAGCGTTGTTGTAAGGTTCGGATGAGATGACATCTAGCTCTAGACCTAGATATGTGTGTCTATGTAGTACTTTATAACTATTTTCATCCTATATAAAGACCAGTTCTTATAGTAAGAGTTGTCCCCTCCTACTTAACAGTGTATATATTTACCAGATGTATATATGTATATGTGTATGTATATGCCTGGTAAGTGTGTCCTTTCCCTTTGCTCCATAAAATACATTAAACAGGCAGTCATTTGCTTGGCTTGCTCATGAGGATAGCCAGCCTTGACAGTGTTCAATGAAAGACCTAAGTCTGGTTGGCATACAGTGGATTACAGATGAAAACTTTCCCATGGAGAGCCTAGTTCTGCTGGGCTGAGCTATTCTCTCTTACAAACTGAAATGCACGCTGGTTTGCTGTAATCACGGCTACGATAATATTTTTTAAGCAAAATGATCTGAAACAAAGAGGGAGAATAATGATGTCACTGTGGGCTCTGTTGGTAAATACAATTACCCAATTGTAAGCACTAATCAATACACCGTGCAGTTCAAGAGTTCAGTGCTAGTGGAGGCGGGGGTGATGACTCAGCACAATGGCATCCTTGGTGATGGATTTCAGGGTTTATTTGGACACGGGCATAAATAGTTGGAAACACGAATTACAGAGTGCAGATTTAAAACTGGATTGTGCCTGAGAGCCCGTGGCAATTAAATGATAGGCAGCTCATAATGTTTTCTTAATTTTTTCCTAAACTGGCTGTACCCATATTTTCCCCCATATAGATTCCCAAATAGGTGGAATTTGAGCATTGCATTGAAGTCTGTGATTGATTGATCACGTGATGGGTAAGAGTTTGGTGAGAGTAAAAGCATCACATCTTTTCTTGTCGGTTGAAGGTGATTTGCAACCCCAGCCCCCTTCCCTTCCCCAGGGCAGTAACCTTGCCCTGTGACCCAAGAGAGGAGAAAGGTGATATTGTCACAAATAAAATAGTCATTGGCTCAGGTTTTTGATCAAAAGGATAGCCTGTAAGGTATCTCTCTGGCTTATAATCTCTAAAGCATGACGAATGGGTGGATACAATCATGCAAATGATTCCAGGCTTAATGGTCTGGGACTTATCAACCTTTCTGACATGTCTTGTGTCAAATTCAAAGAATTATTCCTTTTTGGGACCTGCCAAGGTAAAGAACTATGTAATATTTTATAAAAGCTTGATGTTTTCTGCTATTTAATTGTATGTTTTGTTTTTGTTTTTCCCTCCTTAGTAAGCCCTTCATCTCTCTAGGGCTCCCTTGTTCTTGTCATTCATTGATTTTCCATTTCCTGAGCTTTTTCTCCATGACCCCTCCTCTCTGATTATTTCCTAACAAGTTTCCTGTTCCCTGTGCTTTGCCTCTCCATTATCCATGGTGTTTAATGGTTAGATATATTAAATTCACCAGAATATGAAATTCACAAGAACATCTCTTTTCTCATCCATTGTGGCAAAATGGTATTTTACAGTATGGGTTCAGTAATCCATTAGAACTGCTCATACCATAGTTGGTTTGATGCAGTTTATAAATATGATCTTTGATGCTGACTCTTGAACTCTAACTGTAGATCTTGGTCAAGACATTTGTGTCTCCATTGTAAAGTTTGAAAATGATGCTTTCTGTGTGCTATTGGCTGGTAGAGACTTTGAGCCTTCCTTGGAACAGTAGGACTTATCATAGAATGAATACCTATGATGCTTACTTCAGAGGCACAAATACTAAAATTGGAATGATATAGAGATTAGCATGGACGCTGTGCAAAGATGACATGCAAATTTCTGAAGCATTCAGTTTTTAGAAAGAATAAAAACCTATAGACCATGGAGACTGGGATTTTATGGCATTAAAATGATGTATTAGGAAAAAAATTATTATTTTAAAATATCTTCTATTTTACTCTCCTGTAGACTCTGCTTCTATATTGTTACCAGTGTTATTCTGTGAAAATATATTAGATTCTTAATAAGTACACACCTCTCTCCACAATAGCTCAAAGACCTGCTATTAAGCTTGTATCATTCACTGCTCATTTTCTTTATTTGTTAGGGATAAAAAGAAGACCCTACATTTCCATTTTGATTGTCAAAATTGCTTTTTATAGAATCATAGATATAGAACTGGGAGGGACCTCTGAGCTCCATTCCCCTGATTATGAGGAAACTGAGGACAAATAATTTGTCCATAATTACAGAACTTGTATTAGAGGTGAAATTTGAACCCACACCTTCCTGATTCCAAGTTCAACATGAAAATATAAGAAGCGTTTTCTGTTAAATTTTATGTAGAGATAATTACTTTGCAGACATAGTAAGAATAGAAGTACAAACACCCCCCAATACCTGGGGTGGGGAACTCACCCCTATACTCCTTTGATTTCTGGGGCAAAGTGACTTAGACTTAACATAGTTTCTATATATCATTGGTTTCAACAGGTTCCTGTCCAAATGTAGCATACCTTCTGGATGACTCTAAGGCTCATCAGCTACAGCTGGACTAAATTGCTAAGGTTGTTCCTCCTTGGCAACTTTTAGAGGAAGGCAGGAAGTGAAGCTGATAGAACACTGAGCCTAGAGTTAGAAAAAACCCAAGTTCAAATCCAGCTTCTAACATTGGCTAGCTGTGTGACCCTGGACAAGCCACTTAACTGCTGTTTGCCTCAATTTCCCATTCTGTCAAATGGGGATAATAATAGCACCTACACCTACGGTTGTTGTGAGGATTCAATGAGATCATCTGTGTAAAGTGCTTATCATAGTGCCTGGCACACAGTATGCACTATAGAGACACTACTTCCTCCCTTTCCCTTTCCTCAGAGCATTAATGTGGAACTGGCTGGCTTAAAAACCTGGTGTGGGCTCTCTTCCTAGACCTCCTGGTGGCTCAGTCTGTTGACCTTTCATTGCTTACAAGGTCAAAGCCATTTCAAATCTTTTATCTTAAATAGGAAAGAATGAATGTTGATGCAAAAAATATTCATGGGCCGCATGTGGGGCTTAGATACAGAGGGTCCATGGACTCTCCCTTTATAGAATTCTTTTCTCCCATTCTAACATAGCCAGTCAGATTCCACAAGTATAGAGTACCCAAAGGACTGGTTCTGGCTGACTAGGGTCTTTTGAATTTACCTCAGTTCTGTAGCCATGTAGAAAAGCTCCTCTTTATCACAGGACCAGCAGATTGGAACCAAAGATAAAATGTCTACACATGCTTCTGATCTCTGTGAGGCCCTTCCATCATTGTATATTCTCATTCCTCTCCACAAACAGGTTCCTTAGCCTCTTGCACATGGCAGGGATTGAATCAGCCAAGCTTACTAATGTCTACTTACCAGCTCCCCATTACACAATAGCCAGCAAATCATGGTAGAAAGTCATATGATGATAGATTTAGAATGGGAGGGACCCATCAAGTCTAGCCCCCTCATTTTACAGATGAAGAAACTGAGACCCAGTGAAGGGGAGTGGTTTGCCCAGGATCATGCGGTTAATGAGTGCCTTAGACAGTATTTGAACCTAGATCTTCCAGACTCCAAATCCAGCATCCTATCCCTGACTCTGAACAGAAGGGAGATTGAGGAAGACCTGAACTCTACCCCTTGTTCTATCATTAATCTGTCTTTCTGAGGACACTCAGTTCAATTCACTAACCATTTACTAAGTGAAAGGTACTGTACTAAAGACAAAGAATGGTCTTTTACTGGGAGAGGTGGTATCTAGAACATAGTGTGTACAATGCAAAGAATGTATAATTTGATGCCTGTGAACTTGGGTTAAAATCCTGGCTCTGCTGTGTGACCTTGAGACATATCAGTTGACATCTCTGGGCCGGAATTTCCTCATCTGTAAAATGTAGGGGTTGAGCTACATGGCTTCTAAGGTCCCTTCCAGGTCTCAGTCTGTGATACTAAATAAATACAAAGTAATTTGAGGAGGGGCAGAGTGACTGGAGTCTGGGGAAGATCAGGGAAAGCTTCAGAAAGAAGTGGCTTATTATTAGATTATTGAATTATTAGAGACAGCATTAAAGAGAAGGTGTATTCCAGATATGGGGGACCAACTGGTACAGATGAACAAAGGCAGGAGACAAGATAGGAAGGGCATGGCTGGTCATCTGGTTTGGCTGGAATATAGAGTGTATGAAGAAGAGTAATGGGAAATAAATCTGGATCTGTAGGTCCAAATCCCATTATGGAAGGCCTTTAAATGGCCCACTGATTTTGTATTTGCTCCCAGAGGCTCTTTGAGCACCCCACTTGCCTCATATGTAAAGTGAAGGGTTTGAATTTGAATTATTTTGAATTTTATCTTTAAGGTCCCTCTTAGCTATAACATGTCAGAGATGCATGAAATACTGTACTGCCTTCTATTGGTAATTATCTTTTCATGTGCATATGTCTTATCTCTACAACTAGTTTGAAAATTCCTTGAAGGCGAGAACCTCATTTTATTCATCTTTTTATCTCTTTCAGCACCTAGCATAAGGCTAGGTACATAGTAAGCAGCTGCTTAATAAATATTTGCTAATTGACACTTAAGTAAACAGCAGATTGGTAGTATTCCAAGAGTCCTACAGTGATTATCTGGACAGCTCCTCCATCTTGCCCTTAGCCACACAGATTCATATGGGCTCCTTTAAGACATTATCTGGAAATCTAGGCTCAAAAAATAGAAAGGAGAAAATATTTCTCTTCCATGGCTGAAGGGGAAGGAACTGAAATGGCATTTCCAGGATCTGATTTCTGAGTTGGGTTGTTAGTCAGGATGCCTGGTGCTGGCAGCAGGAGTTCTCTGAGGGTGAAGACAGCAGGAAAAAAATGCTGCTTTAGTGGAAGCAAGGGATGATCTGGGATTTTTTTGGAGCTATGTAAAAGCTTGGGTTTTGTAGCTGGTGAACCTGTCCTCTCCCTTCTGCTTCCAATCTGAGGGGGGCTTATCATGTACCGAGTAACCTTTATGCCCTACTCACTTAGCTTTCTTTTTAATTTAATGTGTAGCTTTCAGAGTATAAAGGCTTATGAGCCTGTATCCTTCAGGTTCATATGCATTATGGAGCCAAACATCTATGCTGTTTGCTGGGTGTCTGGAGCTAGAGAGATACTAATCCAAATACCTTTAAAAAAACTAAGTAAATGAATTATGCTATAATAAAAATGGTGGGAAATTATGTCTGAATTAATAGATCTGAAGAAGTTAAAAAAAAGGAATAAAGTTCTAATGGTTGGTATTGTTTGGGCACCAACCTTTCCAAAGCCTCCATTAGGATACAGGCAGGGGGAGGAGGGCCCTTTATTCCAATGTGCTGCCAGTCAGCTGTAAGACTTTCCCAATGTTTGGTCGGTGGATGGAAAATGCATTCTATTAGCGGGTGTGCTTTTTACTTTACAGATGAGGCATTAAAATTGATACCACTTTCCCCTTAATAAGAACAGAAAATGGCACAAAATCTGAATCTATTATCATGAGGAAGATAGTAACAAGGATTGGAAATGAAACAAACGTAATTTGTCCTCATTACAGCATTCGTATTTTGATCTTGTGGACTTCTTAGGGTCCATTCCTCTCCCCCCTTACCCTCCCCCCTCCCCACTGACTGCTCTCTCTGGATAATACAGTGATAAATTTTTTCTCTCTTTTGAAAGGGAGTCATTGAGACGACATCTTGTGTTGTCTGTGTGTATCTGTGGTGGCCCCCAAATCCCTAAGTAGGTTGAGTTGAACAACTACCCAGTAGGTGAGAAAATGTACCACTACTTACATAATGTGATTTTACATTAAATGGCTACAGAAGAATTCTATATAGAGGCAAGAATAGGATGTATTTCTACCTGCTGACAGCTCTCTTTACAAAGTAGCTGTATTGGGCTTACATAGATTTTTGAGTTACAGGGCTATTCGGTATGTTGGTTTTAAGCAAAAAATGAAAGAGAACAAAAAAATCCAAATCCACTGTCTCAACCCTCCCTCCCCCAATCTTTACTGCAACCTTAATATACCATTTCAGCCAACCAGATTCCTCAGACCAGTGATATACTAAACAGGCAGGTGATGACATGCTTTTTGGGTACAATATATACAGTAGGCCATTAGACTGCAAGCAACAGTTGTCAGTTTTGTTCCCATTTAGAGTAATTTTCTCACTAATATGGCATATTCTTAGGGGATAAAATGCATTTTGAAGCTAGATATCTCATAATAGTGAAGTTGGTTTAATGATCAGGTTTCAGGCAAGGGAGAATAAAGCTGCTATATGCCAGGGGTACCCAAGCCACCCATAATGAGAAGGGAGTATTTTAAAATATGTTAACATGAATAGAAAAAAGCCCTCCTCCTTTAAGAGATTAATCATACTTATTTTATAGGAAACTTAGAAACAAATATTAAAGATAAGTAAGGGAGTTGGAACCCTTTGGTACAAAATCCTTATATTGAAACCTCCCCCGCCCCCCACCACATTTCTAGTGAGGTTCGGAGATGGTAGAAAGGAATAGTTAACTACAGATTACTGATGACCAGTTCTCTGCAAAAAAGCCTGTGTACTTAGGCTTGTGCACATCTGAAATTGCCAAATTCATTTTCCCCCATGTCTATACCTCAAAAAATATTCAAATCAATTAAAAATGAATTCCCAAACTGCAAACTTGGATGTCAAGCCTCAGCCTGTGGCCAATTTATATGGTTGAGTTATAACCCCCTGAAAAACAGCATTTCCTAATGGGGATGCTGACAGAGCCTTAAGTACATCTGGGCAAGTTGAATGGCTATAATTAACTCTGCTCTAGACGCCCCCCATTAATATTTTAAAGACTCTTAATTAAAATAATTATATTAGTTTATGAAAAATATCAAACACCTAAGAATTTTTTTATAGACCCCGAAGTCTAAACATTCTTTCCTTTAGAATAGTCACTTAGGTGTGCATTTTTCTCCGTTGTCATCCCCCATGCTTAATATCACCTCCAAAGGGGAAAAAAAAGATTTATTGCATCAACTGAGATCCCTGTATCTTTTACCATATATTTTTTGGTATCTGGGAGTGACATGTTACTGAATGTCCTTGCTATTTGTATGGCTTTTTTTAAAAAATAATTTTTTCTTCCTAATGTTTTTTCACTCTTCTCAAGGAATATAGAGTATAGCTATTATACACAGTAGGCCTTCCACAACTATTTGTTGAATGAATATATCAGTGGCAAGCCACTGTATCTCTCTTCTTTCAAAAATGGGAGGTGACAAAATTAAAGAAAGGGGGAGTCTTCTAGGACTAACAAGAGGCAAGAGATTGTACAGTGTAGTGTTAAGAGTGCTAGGTCTGGAAGTCCTGCCTTCAAACTGAGGCTCCACTTCTTTATCTGTGTGACCTTGGTGTTCCACTTCACTGTTGTGGGACCTTGGGTGCCTTACATGTAAAGTAAGGGCTTAGACTAAATGATCTTTAAGGTCCATTTCTATCTTGAGCTCGATTCCCATTCAGCAAAATACTATTTTGCCAACTCATTAAGCAGCAAGAGTGATCCTTTTCACTTAATTTAACCCTTTCAGACTGTGAAGATACATTTAAATGATGGAGACAGACATGATTCCATAGAGTTCTTACACACTTAAGAACACAGACATCAGCCATGAACTTGCCTACTGTGGAGAAAAGGCAGAAAATGGACCTAATCGTCTTGGGCAAAGTACAGGGACTGAAGCATCATTAACTTTGATCTTTATGAAATGTTTATATTTCATTGTCATCCAAGAGCATGTATGAGGTGACCATGGAGAATATAGGATGTTCACATGGACTTTAGATATTATATATGTTGGGCCATTTGTTTAGCAATTATTTATTGAATCTATAGTATGTAAGAAGACGCTATGGGCTGTTGGAGACACAAAGATGTACAAGACACAGTACCTGCTCTTAAGCAGTTTATAACCTAATTGTAAATAAACTACTTTTTTGAAGGAAATAACTGGCAGTTGATTTAATGCTGACCAGGGTGTGGAATCCCCAGCTCTTTCATTTATTCATTCGACAAGCATTTACTAAGTACCTCTATATGCTATGCACTATAATAGGTATTATGGATGCAAAGGCAAACCAAAAACAGTTGCTGACCTCAAGAGCTTGCATTGTATTGAGAGGAAACCTGAATATGGATAAGCAAATATAAAAATATACAAAGTAATTTCTAAGGAGGAGTAATAAATAGCTGGGGAGATCAAAATAGATCTCATGTAGGAGAGGCAGTATGGTATAGTGGTTAGAGGACAAGCTAATGCCCGCATTCTGAGTTTTAGTTTTCTACTCTGTAAAAAGGCAGGTTGGACTGGATGACCTCTAATGTCCTTTCTCGAGGAAAGCTACAATCCTATGAGGTTCAGGAATTAAAGAGGTAGATATGAGGAAGGTATGAATTCCCATCATTGAATATAGCTTCTGCAAAGGTAAGAAGATGGTAGACACAATATTGTGTCTGGGGAACAGCTAATAGGTCAGTTTGGACAGAATGTAATTTGTTAAGGAGAGTAATGTTCCAGTAAGCCTAGAAAGTGGACTAAAGTCAGATTGTGAAGGATATCATTTTCTTCCTCCCACCACCTTTTTGTGTAGAATGGCATGCCTCACATGCTCATTTTTTCCTTCCCTGTGCAATTCCATTTGGTGTGGATGTAGTAACTCTGGTTACAGCTTAGCATGTAAACAGGAAGCTATTTCAGATGGGAGCCACAAAGAATGCTCATGACTAGGAAGGTTTTCTCCTCTTCCTATCCACCAGGATCCTCCAATCAGTATCTCTCTGGGTAGTTTCCTCAGTGGACATTGAGTCATACCACTAGTGTGTGTTACCTCTCCCATGCCAACTAGCTAGATGACCCTTTTATGTGTCTGTGAATGGATCTATAGATACATGTACACACATATGATATAAAAATAGAAAATATGTACATATACACACATATACACGTATATCTATATAATATGTATATATACATCATATGTATCTATGTGTGTATCTAGATCCACATCTACATACATATACATATACATACACACATACACATACGTATACACATATACATACACATATGCATACACATATGTAGTTTGAACTTATTTCATTGATTTTGGAGATTTCCAGTATGGAGATAGCTTTAGTAATACAGACAGACAGACAGACAGACAAATTGCCTATATCTATAGTCTGTATTGGTGAGTTACCTGGGCCACTCAGAGGTGAAGTAACACAGCCACCCAGTATATATCAGAAGTAGGAAATGAACCCAAGATATCCTGATTCAAAGGCTGATCCTCCACCCGCTGTGCCATGCTTACTCTCTTATGAAAAGCTGTGCCCATTGCTTGACACAGTCAACAGGAAGACCTTAGTACTCTCTTCTGTAATAGACATTTGTATTCATGCCATGGTTGGAAGGGAAATACAGGGCTGAACTTAGAGTAAGGAGAGACCTTGGTTCAAATCCCCCCCTCTGACTCAGTTAGATTTAGTACTTTGTCTAAGTCACTTGACCTCTCTGAGTCTCAGTTTCTTCATCTGCATAATGTGATTAGGTAAGCACTTACATTGTATTTTCTACAGCTTAACTTAGCAGTTTCTGTAGAGCATATATATATATATATATAGGTTCTCAAGCCCAGCTGCCTACTATATTTTTTCTTATAGCATTTCTTTCAGTCAATCAATAAGCATTTATTAACATGTATAAATTAACATTATAATCCATTATTAAGTACCTACTATGTGCCAGGCACTATGCTAAGTGCTTACACATACAAACACTCTCACCATCTCACCTTCATGGCTCACGATAAGAGAAGAAGCATCCCTCTAGGCTTGTTGAGAATCACAAGAGATGAGATTTAGCCCGGCCTGTTTGAGAATGGGGCCCGGGGCTTTAATCCACCATCCAAAACAGGCAAGACCCCAAACTGGTGCTGCCATTGACTTATACTTGAATTCATTTCATCTTTATTTTATGACAACTGTACCTGAAAATCGCCATGTCCAAAATATGACAAGGATCACCTCTGAGCAGGCTCATCATTTGAATAATCAGCCATTTAGTGACATGTCTAGCCTAGTTTAATGACTGAATCTGCAAAAGTATGACCTCAAGCACTGGTTAACTTTTAAAATAGCTGTGCCCACTGCATGACACAGCCAACAGGAAGCCATTAGAGCTGCAGCAATTACCATTTACATCCATTGACGAAGTCCCTATTTTATTTTAATCTGCTTAAGTGCATTTTCTGCACGAGGTTAAAATATAAATCCCTTCTCCTGAACAAGACTGGTTTTCTGGCTGACTTGAGAGCACAATTTACAGCTGATTTAATTTGTTCTTCACAAACATTCCTAATGACATTACCCCGGTGCATATACTGACTGCCTCCTCTTATTCCATTAACTCCCAAATCGGGTTTAAAGACCATATTGATGCTAGATGTTATTATGGGTGATTATCAAAACAACAGACAATGGGGCAAAGTGTTTACTAACTGGTTTATATATAATTTCTGTAATAACTACAACAGATGGTAATGCTACAAACAATAAATCAGGCTTTTCGCTGCTGAAATAAATTGGCAACCTGCAGCACAGAAATGGTGTATGTAACTGTATACAGATGCTTCAGTCATCAACTATATTGTTCATCTTATTAGGAAATGAGTCTGTTGCTACTATTTCAGGTAATCTCTCCATTTGCAATTATAAAGGTAGATTTTTCAATTAACATGGTTTTTAACTGCTAAACTGGTATAAGTATATTTTTACCTTTAATTACTGATAGAGTTATAGCATTGATTGGCAAAACTGAGGATGTGTGTGTGTGTGTGTTTGTATTTCTCTCTCTGTGTTGATTGTCATAATTTATGGCTTCTTCTGCTCAAGTCATATTTACATTATGTGAGGATCTTTCCCTTCCTGAATATTCCTGTGTTGGCAAGGTCAAGATTCTTGGACATGAAGTAAGAGGCTAATCCAATGGCATTTAGGTATCTGAGTGCTAGTTACAGTAAAAGCCTGCTCAAAAACAACAATTAATGCCATTTATTACTGTCAGTAGCCTTTAGGCAAGACACAAATCTCCTTGTCCCAAGAGGAGATGTCCTATGGCTCCTTCCCTTAGTATCAGCCGTTCTTTATCGACAGCAAGTGATGAAAAAGGACAGCAAACCACCCCCAGCCCCACCAAATATTTTAATGTCATCTCTTCCTGTAGAAATGAAAGACAGAACCAAACCAAATCAAACCAAACCAGGTAAAACTTATAACTGCCAAGGGGCCTTGAAAAGAACTGTACTGAATAACTTTTTTTCATTATTCTCCAATGTGAATCCTGCTACTTGGGATTCTCTCAAAGAAGGACTGCCTTTTACTGCGTGATTGCCTTTGTTCTTGACATTCCTCTCTGCCTGGAATGCTTCCTCTCCTCCCTCCCTCCCCGCTACTGTTGCCTTCATTCCATTCTCATGACCATCTTCTTCATTTGCCAAAATTCAATCACCTTTTAAAGTTAAGCTTATAAGCCATCTTCTCTGCTTTCCTCAAATAGATATAATTCTTCCCTCCTCTGAATTCTCATCAGATTTCGTTTCTTTTGGGTACCTACTATGCTGATGATGATGATTGACTGATGGTGGTGGTAGTGATTTATTACTTGTCATTTAAACTGAATGAGGAAACAACAATATGGAAATTCCCTTCACCAATAAAGGTCAGCAACTCATTGATTATTAAATGAATCACAAAATTTTGGAGTCAGAAGGGAGCACAGGGCTCATCAAGTCCAACCTGTACCCCCTAAAAATGTTGTGGTTGTCATCATCATCACCATCATTTGTCAGATTGATATCACAGATGTAGATGACGATGATGATGACAATGATGACAACTACTACTATTCCTAATTTTGACAACAATATTTTTTTGATGGTATGAGTGATCACTGAGCTCCCTCTCTAAAATTTTGTGATTTTTAAAATGAGTTGCTGATCTGCATTGGTGGAGGGGACTTCCACACTGGGAATTTCCCACTCAAATTAAATCACAGGTCAGGGCCTATCGTCATCATCATCATCATCACCGTCTTCTTCTTCTTTTGGAATAAGTTGGATTTATAATCTTAGAGATTTGCCTAGGACATTGGAAAGTTAGGTAATTTGCCTATTGTCATATATCCAGGATGTATCAGAGACAGAATTTGAATCCAGATCTTCCTGACTCCAAAGCCCATCCTTAAACCATTTTTACCACCTCTACCACTCTGTATACCTATCTCAAGATCTAGAACAAACTTTGCACAGAGTAGGTAGTAGACCCTTCCTTCTTTACCTTTCTGTAGTTTTAAAACTGTTGACCCCTCCTTCCTCCAGAATTTTCTTTCCCATCTGGATTTTTGGGAATCTGCTCCCTCCTGGCTTGGCTCATATTTAGCCAACCAAGTCTTTTAACTTTTTTTGCTGTATTATCTTCCATGCCCAACCCCTTATGCATGAGTATATCCTAGGCCTCTGTTTTATATCCTTTTCTCTTCCTTTAAATATACTTTCTCTGTCTGTCTGTCTCTGTCTCTGATTTTGTCAATTCTCATGGATTAAATTATCATCTCTATATAGATGATTCTCAAATTTTCATATGCAGTCCTAACTCCTCTCCTAAGTTATAGTTGTAGCACACATAAAAAGTTGGTCATCCTGTCCTCCAGTTCTTCTCTCTTCCTTGATTGGGGATCACTTGTTCCCCCCATCTGTACCTACATTAGCAGGCTAGGGTTGTTCCCTAGATAGAGGTGGCCACATGACTACAAGTTACTTTAAGAGTCCTAGGGGTAACTATGGTGGGAGAGGAGACATTTATTTACTATCCATTACTGTAGCCACTGAGGCCTAACAGTATGGTTCCCATTTAAACAAATTTGTTGATATGACACCATTAACTTTTAAAACATGAAATGTTGAATAATAAAAGGCAAACCATTAATTATTATAACATAGGAGTATAATCATAAATATGGGTCATACTCTCCCACCAATGTATATTATGCATGTGTGGGAGAGAGGGCAACTTAGCATTGAGGCACATGAGGAGGGAAACCTTTGTGCCTGAGACAGTTCACAATTCCAGACTACAGGCTTTGTGGTCCTTTGTCTGTTTAGGAAATAGCCTACAGAGTCATATGCAGCAGTGTGTGCTTATAATTTCTGCTTCTGGGGAAGAGTAAGGGTGGTGGATAGCTTGAGCTCAGGAATTCTGAGCTGTGGTAGAGCTAAGCTGTTCAGGTACACATACTAAGTCTAGTACCCAAAAGGGGTGAATCCCTGAGAGCAGGGGACCGCCAGGCTGCCTAAAGAGGAGCGAACCAGCACAGGTTAGAAACAGCAGGTCAAAGATCCTACTCTAATCTCTATTGACTTTGAATGGCTTTTCCATTTTCAGAATGGGCAAGTTAGGGAAAGACCATATTAAAATAAAAGGTGGGGGGAGGTTTCTACTTTGTGTCATCTATTGGGTAGTACTTCTACTCTTCTGGGCCTCTCCACTATCCTGATGGAAAAAGCCACTTCTGTGCTACTCTTAGGCCACTGAAGTAGTAGTAAGCACTCTTAGCAAATAGTAGCTTTAAGCTTTAGATCTGAAGAACTACCCTTGGCTGATTGCAGAGGCACCATGGTATTTTTTTCAGTATTTGCTGAGCAAATCCTTCTCACTTTTCTTTGCTGTAATTTCCCCCCAAAAGTCTTTCCCTTAAACCTGGGATCTAAAATGCTATTTAGGTCTTTTCTCTGGTCTGATGGGTTTCTCACTTTTGAATCTTAGAAGGAAGGGTACAGAAATATTTACAGCAGCCCTTTTTGTGGTGGCCAAGAATTGGAAATTGAGTGGATGCCCATCAATTGGAGAATGACTGAACAAATTGTGGTATATTAATGTAATGGAATACTATTGTTCCAGGAGAAATGATGAGCAGGCAGACTTCAGAAAAACCTAGAAAGACTTACACGAATTGATGCCAAGTGAAGTGAGTAGGACCAGGAGAACATTTTACATAGTAACAGTGACATTGTATGATGACTAACTTTGATAGACTTAGCTCTTCTCAGCAGTTCAAGGATCTAAGACAACTCCAGAAGACTCATGATGGAAAATACTATCCACATCCAGAAAAAGAGCTAGGGAAATGCTATTCACATGGATAGCATTGTGGAAAATTGATGGAAAATGCTATCCACATCCAGAAAAAGAATGGGTTGAAGCATACTGTGTGTGCACGCTCTCTCTCTCTCTCTCTCTCTCTCTCTCTCTCTCTCTGTCTCTCTGTCTCTCTCTCTCTCTCTATCTATCTATCTATCTATCTATCTATCTATCTATCTATCTATCTCTCCCTCTCCCCACCCTCTCTCATTTCTTCTTTCTTGTGGTTTCTCCCATTGGTTCTAATTCTTTACAACATGACTAATGTGAAAATTTTGAAAAAAAGAAGGAAGTAAGGGCAATGTAGGCAGGTTTTTGAAGATTTTCCCCTTCTCTCAGGTTATAGATGAAAGTAAAGAATAAGGCACCCATTTGAAGAGCTAGTCAGATCTTCAAACAGCAGCAGATTCTGCTTTCCCAATCAGCTCCCAGGACCAGAGCTTTCCCACAGTAAGATTGGCTCTGCCACTAGTCACAGAACCTGTCCATCTCTAATCAGCAGGCTATTCTCCTGTTAGCTCCATTGGTCCCCTTTTTCTGTGTTCTGGAATTGTTGTTTAATCTTCTATACAATAGCATCTCTTGTTATCCTCTACCTTCTAATTCTCTAGCTTCTCATATGGCTTCTCAGTAGGCTCTCCTGCCTCAAATCAGGGTTTCTTCATCTCAGGTTAAAATTCTCCAAATCTTCATTTCTTTGAGAAATGACAAGCATAGTCAAATGGAGCTTTCCCACAGTTTTCAAACAGTTCTTTGATTCAATGTTTTTACCTTAGAGGAGATCTGGGCTGCTTTTCTCCCGGGTTCTCTCAGAACTTTTTGTGTTTCTCCTCAATCTTCTTTTGTTGGGGTGCCTTACACAAATGTTCTTTTTGTCGCCTTTCAGTAAATAAAACATCCACATCAGAAAAAGGCAGTACCTTATGTAGTAAAATATCTGCCCATTGGACATATTCCTTTGATGTCCCTATACATCTTCATCTCAACATGACTGAATTAATACTTATTTTACAATTAAAACCCACTCTTTCTTCCTAATAGAAATAGGAAACTATTTCTATTAAACGTTCTGCCATCTTTTCAGCATGATCCAGGTTCACAACCACAGAGTGACTCTCTTCAGTTGCCTTCACCTGCTTTTCATCTTTCCTTTTTCCAATCTATCTTCTACACAGCTGCTAAGTTGGTATTTCTAAAGCATGGTTTGGACCCTCTGCTCGAGAAGCTAATCCCCCATTGCCTCAATGATCAGATGTTTAACATTTAAAGTCTTTATAATCTGACTCTAGCCTCTCCTTCTACACTGATTTCATGTGACTCCCTCTTACACACTCTGCACTGTAGTCAAGCTGGCATTTTTCTTGTTTCCTATGGTCTGTTTTGATTTCTTACCTTGACATAAGCTGTCTCCCAAGTCCAGAATGCACCTCCCCTCATTGCTGACTCTTGAAATCCCTCGCTCCTTTCAAGGCACAGCTTAGGTGCCATCTCCAAGCTCAGTCCTTTTCTGATCCCCCAGTTGGTAATACTTAGTAACACTTTACAAATTATTTTGTGTTCCCTTTGTATTATGTGTGTGTGTGTGTATACGTGTGTACTTATATAGTATTCACTGATCTGTATGCTTGTATTTCCTCCACAGAAATACTCCATGGATGTGATGCTTGTTTCTTTTCAATCTCCAGTGCCTAGCATCATGCCTGGCATATTTGGTTGTTGTTGTTGTTAAGTTGTGTCTGACTCTTTGTGACCCCAATTGAGGTTTTCTTGGCAAAGATACTGGAGTAGTTTGCCATTTTCTTCTCTGGCTCATTTTATAGATGAGGAAACTGAGGCAAAAGTAGGCACTTAATAAATTCTTACTGAATTTGATTGATTGATATAAGCAAAACATAAATGCAAATACCTCCTCTAGTGGAAGAGGAAGAAATATTGTTTTAGTAATTTTTAACATACTTTTTTGCATATTTATCTCAAAGAGCTACTTAGAGATTCACTCCATTTTCTGTGGCTAGGAACCCGTCTGTACTGCTATCTACAGCTCGACTGGGGCAGTCATTCTCCCATCTCCCCCACTACCAATTTAGTTTCTCCAATAGTTGGTCCTAAAATTTATCATGGATTTGTCAGAGTTGGAAAGAATCTCAGAAGATATCAAGTCTAGACCAGGTCTAAAAAAAAATCCCCTCCACAACATTCCTGCTGAATGGTCATCTAACTCCACTCAAAGGCTGAGTGACTCAACTTCCCAACTAGATCATAAACTCTCTGGGGGTAGGAACCCTGATGATTTTGTACTTATTTCTGTTTCTATAGAGACTAGAAGGTGATGAGTGTTCAATGAATCTTAGTGTATGCACCATGGAGATTACAACACTACCCACAGTCCACTGGGAATCAGCATGTCCCAAGGGGTTCAGCAGATCTGCATGCATTGCCTGGGAATAGCACCTTGAGCCTAAGGGTCTGACAGGCGGGGATTCAGATGTTTGGACAACACTGTCAATCATATGAAGCAGTAAAAGAACAAGCACTCTATGCAAGGCTCTGGGAGCTCCCATGATCCTCTGCAGGTAGAAACTGGACAATTCACTTGTAGGGCTGGGCTTTGTATCATCTCTTCCCTCAGGCCCCAGAAGGGACAATAAGTGATAAAGCTCAACTGAATTATAGCCAGTCGCTTGCACTCCTATAATTAAGGTTGTGTCAGCATTTCCATTATAAACCTCTATTAAAAATTTAAGTTCAGATCCTAGTTTTGGTAGGGAATTTGATTAAGTTTTATGGTGATATAATAGCACATAGCAACTAGTAGGTGATAAAAATTGGAAACCCCGGAGTCTGTATAGGTGTGTGAAATATAGGATGCCTTGTTTTTAATCAATATCATGAGAATGTTTTAAAACTCTGAAATGTAGGGCATCCTGCTGGGATTGTTGTACACCCTGGCAGAGTGGGTGTAAAAATTTATTCTTGTTATTTCGAAGACTTGAGAAAGAGGAAGAGGAGGAAATCTGCCTGGGAGGGTTGCTCCCGCTCAAGCCTGTTCCATCCTCTAACCCCGCCCCCCCCCCCCAATCTTCCTCCGAAACCTTCCCCTGCAGGGCTTGAAGAAGCCAATAGATGATCACACCACAGTGCCTTTTAGAAAGGAGCAATTAATTGTTCTCCCCCTGTAATTTTCTGCAGGGAGATCTCTTTCTCACATTCCCTCTGCTCTTTCCCTCTGACCCCTGAGGTTGCCTTCCATCTCTCCAGCAGCAGGCCTTTCCTTTACCTGTACAATATAGAGCTGTTCAGTTAGTTAGCTGACCTGAGAAAACCATTCTTGTGTTCAACTGTGACTGCTTTCAGTTCTTCTGTAAAAAGGGAATGGGGGTAGGGAATCCCTACCACCTTTGTTATTGACCCCTTTGTCAGACCGGTGAAGCCAACGGATGCCCTAGAAAAATGGTTTTAAATGCAGAAAATTAAATATATAGGATTACAAAGGAAAACAATTATGTTGAAATAAAGTTGCTGCAATAATCACAGATGAGGGGTTACGAGGGAGCCTGAACTACAGTAATTGCAGTGCTAGGAGAGAGAGAGAAAGATACAACAGATGTTGAGGAGAGAGAACCAACACATTTGGTAACGGATTAGGGAGGAAAGGTGTTGGGGAAGTTGGAGGAGAGGTAGCTATAGGAGGAAAGATAAGTCTCCTCACATAAGCCCCTTGAACAAGGGCAATTTTAGTAGATCTGGAAGCGATATCCTTTACTTCCCTTTAGAGCCTGGGTCAGTCCCTGGATCAGATGGGCTGGAACAGGGGTGGGGAACCTGCAGCTTCGAGGCCACATGTGGCCCTCTGACTGAATCCAAACTTCACAGAACAAATTTCCTTCATAAAAGGATTTGTTTTGTAAAAATTGGACTCAGTCAAAAGACTGCACCTAAGGACCTAGAAGGCCACATGCAGTCATGAGACCATAGGTTCCCTACTCCTGGGAGTGACCATAGTTTCTGGGCCAAGACTGGATGCAGAACAATCTATAGGGGCTCATCTGACAGGGAGCATTTATGAATGGTGGACATCCCATCTGAAATGGGAATGTTGATGAACGGAAAACAAAATGATACATTAAAAAGAACATTCTACTTTTCCTCAGCAATTAACAAAAGTATGGAGTTTGGATCTGATAATCTCTGAGTTCCAGGTCTAATCAATGGAAATTTATGAAATGGTTTCCTCTCACTAGTCCCATCAACATGAGCTTTTAAAAAGGCATTGTTTTTCTCTTATTCACTAAAAAAGCATGTTTTTGATGAGTATGATTGCATTTCATTGAAGGATGGAATCTGATAGAGTATCTAGGGTCTAGCATGACTTATTCACTGAACCGTATCTTTTGGTTCCCTGAGAGTTACTGTTTACAAACTGATTGTTGCTAAAGGGAGGTCATAACATATTATTCCTCAGCTCTATCAGCTTCTGTGATTTTCTTTTTTTATTTATTTTTTCCATACTTTATTATTTAATATTTTTTAGCTTTCAGCATTGACTTTCACAAGATTTTGAGTTACAAATTTTCTCCCCATTTCTACCCTCTCCCCCACTCCAAGATGGCATATATTCTGATTGCCCCATTCCTCAGTCAGCCCTCCCATCTATCTCCCCACTCCCCTTCCCCCCCCCATCCTTTTTCCCTTTACTTTCTTGTATGGCAAGGTAGATTTTCATGCCCTGTTGCCTGTGTATCTTATTTGCCAGTTGCATGCAAAAACAACTTTTTTTTCATCATCTGCTTTTAAAACTTTGAGTTCCAAATTCTCTCCCCTCTTCCCTCCCCACCCACTCTCCCTAAGAAGGCAAGCAATTCAACACAGGCCACACATGTATCATTATGCAAAATACTCCCATAAATAGTCATGCTGTGAAAGACTAACTATATTTCCCTCCATCCTATCCTGTCCCCCTTTATTCAGTTTTCTCCCTTGACCCTGTCCCTTTTCAAAAGTGTTTCCTTTTGATTACTTCTTCCCCCTATCTGCCCTCCCTTCTATTGTTCCTCCCTTTTTATCCCCTTCCCCCTACTTTTGTGTGGGGTAAGATACCCAATTGAATGTGTATGTTATTCCCTCCTCAAGACAAATCTGATGAGAGCAAGATTCACTCATTCCCCCTCACCTGCCCCCTCTTCCCTTCCAATGAACTACTTCTTCTTGCCACTTTGGTGTGAGATAATTTACCCCATTCTATCTCTTCCTTTCTCCCTCTCTCAATATACTCCTCTCTCATCCATTAATTTTATTTTATTATTTTTTTAGAAATCATCCCTTCATATTCAACTCACCTTGTGTCCTCTTTATATGTATGTATATTCCCTTCAACTACCCTAATATGAAGAAAGGTCTCATGAATTACACACATCATCTTTCCATGTAGGAATGTCAGCAAAACAGTTCCACTTTAGCAAATCCCTTATTATTTCTCTTTCTTGTTTACCTTTTCATGCTTCTCTTGATTCTTGTGTTTGAAAGTCAAATTTTCTATTCAACTTTGGTCTTTTCACTGAGAAAGCTTGAAAGTCCTCTATTTTATTGAAAATCCATATTTTGCCTTGGAGCATGATACTCAGTTTTGCTGGGTAGGTGATTCTTGGTTTTAATCCTAACTCCTTTCACCTCTATAATATCATATTCTAAGCCTTTCAATCCCTTAATGTGGAAGCTGCTAGATCTTGTATTATCATAATTATGTTTCCAAAATACTCAAATTGTTTCTTTCTGGATGCTTACAGTATTTTCTCCTCGACCTGGGAACTCTGGAATTTGGCGACAATATTCCTAGGAGTTTTCTTTTGGGGATCTGTTTCAGGAGGCGATCAGTGAATTCTTTCAATTTCTGTTTTCCCTCTGGCTCTAGAATATCAGGGTAACTTTCCTTGATAATTTCTTGAAAGATGATGTCTAGGCTCTTTTTTTGATCATGGCTTTCAGGTGGTCCAATAATTTTTAAATTATCTCTCCTGGATCTATTCTCCAGGTCAGTGGTTTTTCCAATGAGATATTTCACATTGTCTTCCATTTTTTTATTCCTTTGGTTTTATAATATCCTGATTTCTCATAAAGTCACTAGCTTCCACTTGCTCTAACCTAATTTTTAAGGTAGTATTTTTTTCAGTGGTCTTTTGGACCTCCTTTTCCATTTGGCTAATTCTGCCTTTCAAGGTATTCTTCTCCTCATTGGCTTTTTGGAGCTTTTTTTGCCATTTGAATTAGTCTATTTTTAAGGTGTTTTTTCCTTCAGTTTTTTTTGGGTCTCCTTTAGGAAGTCATTTGACTTGTTTTTTTGTGATTTTCTTACGTCACTCTCAATTCTCTTCCCAATTTTTCCTCTACTTGTCTAACTTGTTTTTCCAAATCCTTTTTGAGCTCTTCCATGGCCTGAGCCCAATTCATATTTTTCTCGGAGGCTTTTGATGTAGGCTCTTTGACTTTGTTGACTTCTTCTGGCTATATGTTTTGCTCTTCTTTGTCACCAAAAAAAGGTTCCAAAGTCTGATTCTGAATCTGAATCTGAGTCTGTTTTCACTGCCTGGCCATGTTCCCAGCCAACTACTTGACCCTTGAGCTTTTTGTCAGGGTATCACTGCTTGTAGAGTAGAGAGTACTTTGTCCCAAGCTTTAGGGGCCTTGTGCTGCTGTTTTCAGAACTACCTCTACACAGCAAGCTCTGCCACGCCTGTACTCCTCCTCCCCAAGAACCACTAACTAGGACCCTGACCCAGATGCAAGCAGGCTCTGCATTCCTGCTCTGATCTGCAGCTTAATTCCTCCCACTGCATGTCCCTGGGGCCTGAAGCAGTCACAGCTGGTTCTCTGGAAGCAGCCCCAGAGCTGCACCACTTCCGTGCCCCCTGGGCACTCTTTTTTACTCCTTTCCAGTAGTCTTTCCACTAACATGCTCTGTTGTCTTTGGCATTTGTGAGCTGAGAAGTCTGGTAACTGCCGCAGCTCAGTGATTCAGGGTGCCAAGCCCTATTCTGCCCAGCTCCCGGTCTGGTTGGTCCTGGCCTCTGCTCCCAACTCCATGGAATGGACCCTTTCCAGGGACCATCCAGGCTTTCCTAGGCTGCATCCCTGCTTCCCTCTGCTATTTTGTGGGTTCTGCAGCTCTAGAATTTGTTCAGAGCCATTTTTTACAGGTATTTGGAGGGATCCAGGGTTGAGCTTAAACAAGTCCCTGTTTTCCAGCTGCCAGCTTGGCTCCGCCCCCCTAAAAAAGCATTTTAAACCACTGTTCTTCCCATGTCATAGGAATGAACCAATCCTGGCTAATATACAATATTCCTTTCCATTCCATTCCTAGCTCCTCTGCTACCACCTCTGTTTACATAGACCATGTTTCCAATGTCTGGCATATTCTCCCTCCCTCCCTTAGAACCCTTAGCTTTCTTCAGTGCTCAGGTCAAGTGCTTTTAAAGGGCCTTTTCTGATTCTCCCAGTTGTTCTTCTAGTCTCCACTCCAGTGAAATCACTTTGTATATATTCTGTATTTACTCATCTGTGATACATCTTGTACTCCCACTGTAGAATATAAGCTCCCTGAGGGTAGGGACAATCTCACTGTTTTGTTTGTATCCCATCACTGAGTGCACTGGCACATGGTAGTTACTTAATAATTCTTGTTGATTGAAGTTGATGTCATGAGTTTCCATTGAGTGAATCCTCATTTTAAAGGATCATGTCTGGGACAAGATAGTTACTTAATAAATGCTTGCTGATTGATAGAGGTTGATGTCATGAGTTTCCCTTGATTGAATGCTTCTTTTAAAAGGTCACTGGAAGGGATAGAATAACTATGAGGAAGGAGAATTATTTCATCATTATAGTTCTATTTAAGTTTTTCAATTGGCATTGGGTTTGACTTAGCTATAATCCTCTCACCTCCCATACCAATATATCTTTTCTCTGCCAAAGTCCTCTTCTGATAGCTCATCAGAGTGTGGAGATTATCAAAGGCCATGCCAGCAGAGCACACACAAGCTCTGGCCAGTCCTATCAAGCTGGAAAGGCTTTTGGTATGGGCCCAAAGATGATCTGTGTATATTTCTGTCCCTCAGGACCAGCCTAGCTAAGTTCAGAGAGGCTTAACACTAAGTTGATGACTGAAATTTTCAACCCCAGCACCTCCCAATGACCACTTTACAAGCAGAGAAAGGTTATAGCTGGTATGGATTGAAGGAGATTATTCAATAATCAGCAGATTATTGAAGTTATTGAAGAACTGAAATGATAAACATACATTTGGATCTTTCATGCTAACTACATGGCTGTTGTTTTAAAGTGCTGTTCATTTCAGAACATAGCATAGAGTCCACTGAACCACACAACCTGGCGTTTGGCCTGGGGACAGGGGATGTGTCTAGATTTGGTATGCTAATCATAATTACCATCCCAATTCACACTGACATAGCACTTTCTTATTTATGAAGTATTTCTGCATCCTGTTGCTTCATTTGATACTCCCGATCACTGAGCAAGGGTAGGCATTATGTCCTCCATACTATAGATGAGGAAACTGAAGCTTGGAGAGATGAAATTACTTACTCAGGGTCTCTAGCGAATGGCCAATCCAGGGCTCCTGACCCCAAACCTCAGTGTTGGATATGTGTGCTTAGTACTCCTAAAGACATATATTCAGTGATCCCATATGGAAGACCCACATTGACAGGTTGGAAACCCACTAGAAATTCAATGCACAAACCAAGAGATCTACTTCATTCCAAGACCAGTAGACATGTTCCTTCCCATGTAGTCGATTCTTTTGCTGCTTTTTCATGCCTACCAAAGGCCTCCTTTGCTGGAACACATTAAGCAAGGGGCACAAAGAGAGACTCTTTTAGTGTACTTCCAGAGCTAAGCTACTAGTAGGATTCACAAATATGTTGTAAATTGTATCTCTTGTATCCAGCCAATAAAACAAATACATTCCCAAGACTATGGAGAACTTTAATTAGAATTTTACAAAGGTGCCATCTGAATTATTTGTTAATTGCTTTCCCATATTTTTCCCCCTGGGTTCCAAAGGCTTCAGACGCACACTAAAGAACAAACCCAGTCCAATGTGACAACAGTGATAGATATGCTAATTTCTTCATTCACTCCACTTCACTTCTTTTATTCTTTCCAATTAAAGCAAATGCTACTGAAACTGTAATTAAGCTAGTGCCCAGCGCCCTGATTGCCTGCTGTTTTAATGAAACCCTATTGATTTTCCTTTTATTTCTAATGGCCACACATGGCGTTCTGTGGTAAAACACATGGATGGTACAATATCCTAGCTAAACTTCATTTGGGTCTAGTGAATGAGAGGCCTTATGAAAAAAATCATCAAAAGGGAGATCTGTATGGCTTCTCCCATGCATAGGAGATCGGTGCTGGAAAACTCTGTATTACCATAAAAAAGAAGTGGCCAAGTGATCGATGTCACTTTTTATTCTAAGGGGGTATGCCATGAGGAGCAGTATATTTGTTAAACACTAGCAAATTAGCCAAATGGAATACTAAAATCACACCTACTTAGGAGAATAGCAGAAATGCGTTATTTTGGTGCATACAGGAATGGTCACAAACTTAGCTAGCAGTTTTGGAAAGAAAGCACTGAAAGAGCATCTTTTTACTTTCATTACTGAAAAACAAACAAATTAACAACAACAAACACCACAACTCTCTTTTCTAAAACAGACAAAGACATCTTTCAGAAAAAATTTCCCTCTTGATTTCTGGCTAGATTTAAAAAAGTAAAATAAGGGAAAGAAAACCTTGAGTATTGGGGGCTTTAAAAACCTCACAGATGTTTGCTTATGCAAAATTAATGTTCACACTCAGAATTATAAGTTGACATAAATTCACCTGGTTTCTGTATTTAGCAACATGGTTTCTAATATGGAACATTGAAAAAACAGACAATTTATACATTTATAAGTAGCATAGCATAGTAGAAAGAAAAAAATATGCTTAACATCACAAGACTTAGAACATATGTGTTGGCAAACCCAGTTTCACTTCCTAGCAAATTTCTAGGATGTATTATTAAAAGGATTGGTTTGTGAGCATGTAGAAAGGGAAGCAGTTATCATTAAGAGGCAGTGTAGTTTCGTCAAGAACAAGTCACAACAGATGAGCCTTATTTTCTTCTCTGAAAGGGTTACAAGTCTGGCCAATCTGTGTTGATGTTGATACGATATGTTGATTTCAGTGCCACCTTACTGAACAAGTCGGAAAGACATAGGCCGGAAGATAGCAGGTGGATTTAGAACTGGTTGAATGACTGAGACTAAAGCAGTCAATAATTGGTTGATAGTGACTTGTAGGAAACTCTTTAGTGAAGTGTCCTAGGGATCTGTTCTACAGTTGAATAATTCTTTTTCAATGACTTGAATGAAGGCATGCTAGTCAAGTTTGTAAATGACATGAAGTGAGATAACACGAAATTGAATGGCAGAGGATCCAAAAAGATCTTGACGGAGCTGAATGAATGGTTTAATCTAATAAGAGAAAGTTTGAAAGGAATAAATGTTGTCTTATCCTTGCACAAAGGCAACAAGTACCTCAATAAGATTGAGAGGTGCTAGTATCGCTATACTCTATGTATGATACTCTGTATCAGATCACATCCAGAATATTCTATTCAAAATAATAATTAACACTGTTCAAAATAATAATTAACATATATATAGCATTTTAAGTTTGCAAAACATTGTACATACATATATGTATATATAAAATCTCATTTGATGATCACAACATTTCTTTTAGGTAAGTGCAATTATTCCTATTTTACAGATGAAGAAATGGAAGTTGAAAGAGGTTAAATGACTTGCTTACTACACATTTAGTAAGTGGCTGAGGCCAGATTCACACTCAGATCTTCCTGAATCCCAGTCCAGAAGTCTATCTACTATGTTGCCTGACTTCGATATGGGAGAAGTTTAGTTAGGCAGCTGCTCATGTAGAAAAAAACCTTGACCTTGTAGTATGCTGTAGCTAATTCATGCAGTGATAGCATGCTGGACCTGGACCAAGAAGACCATGATTCAAATCTAGCCTTAGACGCTTACTACCTGTGTGACCTTAGGCAATTAACTTAACCTCAGTCTGCCTCAATTTCTTGATCTGTAAAGTGAGGATAATAATAGCATCTACCTCCCGGGGTTGTGAGGAACAAATAAGATTAAATTTGTAAAGCATTTAGCACAGTGACTGGCATGTAGTAGGAGCTTAATAAGTGCTTGTTCCTTGTTCCATCCCACTCCTCAAAGTGAGTAAGAAGTGTGACATAGTAGTCAAAGAAGTGAACGTAATCTTAGGCTGCATAAAGAAAGGCTACTATGTCTAAAATAAAGAAGGTAACAAGTCCCACTCTGCTCTGCAGCAGTTAGACCATGTCTAGATTATTGTGCTCAGTTCTTGATTCCACATTTTATGAAAATTTTAATAATCTGGATAGCATGGGAGCAGGGGGACCATGGTGGTGAAGGCCTGTATGAGGATTTGGTAAAGGAACTGGAAAATAGTTTAGCTTCAAGAAGAAAGACTTAATGGATGGACAGACATGATTGGTGTGTGCCAGTATTTGAAAGGTTATTAATCAATCAATCAATAAACATGGATTAAATACATATAAGGTGCCAGGCACTGTGCTATTATGCAGAAGAGGAATTATGCTGGCTCTGTTTGCTGCATAAGGCAGAATGAGGAAAACAGTGTGGAAAGAGCAGAGAGATAGACTTAGGCATGATTTAAGGAAACCCTTTCAGTTAGAGCTATTGAAAAGTGGAACAAGCTCCTTCAGCAGTTGTTGTTTTCCTCTCATTGGAGGTATTTAAACCCAGCCTGAATGACCAATTGCCAGGAATGTTGTAGAGAAGACTTGTGGTTAGATACAGGACTCTGAAGTCCCTTCCAAATCTCAGATACTGTAATCCTGTTATGGGCGAAACCAACCAACCAACCAACCAAAAAAAAAACCCTCTGGTTTTCTAGGGTCCATTAAGAACAATCTAGATTGAGAAGTGCTGGTCTCACTCTACTCTATGTATGATAGTGTCTCTCAGATCACATCTATAATATTCTATTCATTTCTTGGTTCTATGTTTAAGGAAAGTCATTTGTAAGTTGGAGAGTGTCCAAGGAAGACGACTGGTTTGGTGAGTGGATTGGAGACCATTATCATCTGAAGACGGATTGAAAGATATATGAATGTTTAACTCATAGAAGAAAAGACTCAGGGGATGAAAGAGCAGTCTACAAGTATTTTAAAGGCTGTCACGTGGAAGAGGTCCCTCACTTCAGGGGTCAGAATGAAGAGAGATGGACTGACTCAGGAGGCAAGGTGTCCAATGTGTCCCAGAGGTTTACCAGAAGAAGCTGAATCACTACTCTTTATTGTAGAAGACATTCTAAGGCAGGTATGGGTTAAATTAGGTGGCCTTTGAAGTTTCCTACAGAGCTGAAATTCCATGATTCTTTCTTGCAATTTGGCATTTTACTTTAACCAAGTGAAGAGCTGAGGACTCACAGTGTTAACTAATCACGAAATGATTGCTTATTCTCAAATGGTTTTCCTGTTAACAAACTATCCACTAAGAGCATCAGTTTCATTTGGACTGTCACTTTATGTCTCCTACATCCATGCCATACTATGCTAGAAGAAAGGATTCATGATGTATATTGTGAAGCTTCTAAGTAATCTATAAACATTTAGATTCTTTCATTTCCCTAACCCCACCTGCACTGAATTTCCCAACAGAGGTTTTGCTGCTCTTCCTTATATCCACATTCACTACGAAGTCACTGGGCATTATAGTGTATGTTGACTCGAGTTTTTTCAAAGAGTTTCTTTACTTGCTTCTTCACCTTCCACAATAGATATTGGTACAAAAACTGCGGTTACTTGAAGGTGGTCTGTCAGCATGACTTAATTGCAAGAACTGAAAAGTGAGATGATCCAGTTCCCGAAACGATAGTACTTGTTGCCTTTATCAATATGCTGAAACCAATTTCACTAAGTCCTTTGTTCCTTCAAGAACTCAAGTTGTTTTGACCATTAAAATTTCTTGATATATTCTATTTCTCATAAGAATGTTAGTATGAATTCAATTCCTCCAGTCATGTGCCAGCTGGCTGATTGTTGGACAAAGACTACATGAAGAGTTCCAACAACTGCATTTATAGCATGCTCCAACAACTACAAACGGCATGATTCTTATTAAGTTCTTCCCGCCCCTGCTTCTTCTGTCTGCCTACCTTTTGCATCAGTCAGCCACACTTGGTACAAAAATGGAAGGGTGCCACATAGGACTAAGGAGCATTTTGCATTTTGTAACCTTATTTTATGGGTTGTTTGGGCTCCCCCAAAGTCACCTAGCAGCCAAGCTTCAATGATTAACCTCTCTAAACTCAGTATGGCTGGTCTTCATACAACAGACAACATAGTACATTTCTGGGTCTGAAGCTGTGGCCTTTCTAGTTTGATAGAAGCTTCCAGAACCAGCATAGCCTTCAAGAATGCAGTGTCCCTCTCAATTCCACTATGTCCTGCTTCAAGTCTCTTCTCACTCTCATCCATCCTCCACACAGCTGCCAGAATGATTTTCAGTAAGCACAGATCTGAGCATGTCTCTTTCTTACTCGATAAAATCCAGTGGTTCTCTATTGCCTCTAAAATAAACTATAAATTCCTCTTTAGCTTTTAAAAATTTTGCCCTCAACCTATTTTCCCAGCATCATTATATATTACTCTCCCTTCTGCACCCTCCAGTCAAGGCTTTTATCTGTTCCTTACATATAACATTCCATCTCCTATCTCCATCTATTTCTTTGCATCAGTCATCACCCATGCCTGAAATACATTCCTTCTTCTCTTTTGCCTTATAGACTCCCTCACTTCCTTTAAGACTCAGCTCAAATGCTTTCTTCTCCATGAAGCCTTCCCTGTTCCCCCTACTGCTAGTGCCTTCCAGCCTTAAATGTTTTACATTTAGCTACCCTGTATTTATTTCATATTTATTCTGTATGCGTTTATATATCTATAGCTCCTGGTAGAGGGTAAGCTCTTTGAGAGCAGCAGACCTTTCATTTTTTGTCTTAATATCCTCAGTAGTAGCTCCATGCCTGTCACATAGCGGGTACTTTAATAAATGCTTGTTGATTGATGCCAGGGTAAGTGATCATAATAGGATATGAATGTAAAGAGGTAAATAATGATAGAGGGTAGGCAATGCCAAATATCAAATAAGTGCCACAGATGATAACTTCAATCTTGAACTCTAAGGAGAAGGTAATAATTTGTGGAGCAGTTGGGCAAAAGCTTCATAGAAGGAATGAGATTTAAGCTAGGTCATAGAATTATAGAATACTAGAATTGAAAGAGACCCCAAGGATTATTTAGCACAGTCTCTTGACTAGATGGATGAATCCTCTCTATGACTTTCCTAAAAAATGATCACCTAGACGGAACACTTCCAGTGACTGGCAAGTCACATGAAGCAGCCCACTCCATTTTTAAAAGTACCTTTAGCTGTTAAGCTCTTCTATATTTTGAGCTTAAACTAACATTACAAAAGTTAAGCCTTCCATTGGTCATTCATTACCTGGTGGCATTTTGTTTCTAGAGAAGTGTATGAGCACTGGTTTTCCTGATGATGTTCCAATAGATTTCCAGTAGCACCAATTTATATTTTCCTACCCCCTATATGCTCACTGCTGGTCCTAGCGTATAAGAAGCAGTATTCTTATTCTTCAATCCCACACATTTCATGGGGTTTTGAGACTTTTAAAATAAATAGCTATTTCTTTCTGCCCCAGAATATGAATGAGTAGGACTTTGTAGATTAGAAATTTGTGTTTGGTCTAAATCTGAATTCCGGAATGCTCATTATTTTTTACTGCCTAGTGATCCAGGTTCTTTTCTCTCAAGCAAAGCAGATTAAGTTTGGTCTGTCTGCTGCATGATAAGCCTTCAAATACTTGATCACAATGACTCTGCCCTCCCTTAGGTCTTCTCTTCCCCAGACTAAGTCACCTCAGTTCAAATGATCTTCATATGAAATGATTTTTGAATCCCTGGGTTAGATTCATTCCTTTGGACTAACTAGCTTGTTATTCTTTCCCCTAATGTGTGTTATCTAGAACTGAGCACAGCTCTCCAGATGTGATCTAACTAGCCATCAAAAAATGGTGGGAGTCTCGCAAATAAATTAGAAAAAAAGAGAGTAGGAAATTCCAAGAACACAGAATGTGATATAGGCATAAAGTAAGAGATGGGTCTGATGTATTTGGGAACATGATCAAGTTCAACCAGACAGTTCTTGTAGGGGGAAGTAAAAGGAAATAACATTGGAGATACATAAAGAGGTTGGTTTTATGAAGTGGCCAGTGGCACAGACTTAGGCTAGATGTTGTGCATGAGGAAAACTACATTGCCTGGGGACCCAGCCTCTAGAATTGTCCAATCTAGTTGTCTTTTGAGGTCCCTTCCAGTTCTAGATCTATGATTCTATGAAAACAAACAAACATGGATACTCATTTTAAGGATGCGTTGAAATCCAGATGGCAAGGACAGAAACAACTTGACAAAAGTCTTTAATCTGTTCCGGAGGGCTGTTTCCACAATCCAGCTAGCAGCTTCTGTGGGGGTGTAAGATCCACCCACAGCCAGCACCCAGAAAGCTGCCAACAGCACAGGTTCTTTTGATCTGCTTAACTAAGGAAAGCAAGGTGAAGGGGTTGACAAGCTTACTTTAATTCAGCATACAAATATCATTCACTTAGTTCAGGGGAAGAGACCAGCACACTGAACTTCAGAGCAAATTACAAACAAATTACAAACATCAACCGACAGACCAAATACAGATTCATAGTTACCAACATCTAAGTTCAGCCTGGGAGCTCAGAACAAGGGCTGGCCCAGAGTCACGTGTGCCACCATGGCTGTGGGTAAGAGCTCCAAAGAAGAGACAGCCAACCCCTGGTTTTATATCTTTTTCAGGGTCAGGGGTGAGTCACACATGCGACTCACCCACGTGACCTAGAATCGTCACAAAGAGGCGACTTAAACCCACGTGGTCTAAAAACCTCTGCTGTCCCAGACATGTAAACTAGGCCCTCCCTGGAGTTAGCCCTACCTTGGGCCCCACCTTAGTTGCCAATCCACACCCACTAAGGTTTTACACCTAATAGGGGTTTGGGCCTGGGGCTTAGCACCTAGTAAGGCTCAATGAAATACACTGAATTACTCAAAGGGAACAAAAGCCAAACTATTCAAGGGCACTTGGTTGAACTAAGTGCTAAGGAGCCCATTTTGCTTACCAACACAAGGGGTAGGCAAAATGTATTTGTTCTCTAGGCTGCTCATTTTAGTCTCTTTCCTAAGTCATTGAAATGAACTCAGAGGCAGGATCCAGAAATTACTGTAGTTTTCATGTTTTGTACTATTGGGTTGTTATGATCAGTGGGGCAGCTTTTCTTAAGAACATTTCACTCTTACAGCTACTTCAAAATTTACAAGATGCTTTGCTCTTGATCATATGAAGTGGGCAGTGCAAGTCTTATTTTAATAAGTTTATAGATGTGGATCTAATATTCCGTTACTCAAAAGCAGATAGCAGTAAGAGCCAGAGCAGGACTCAAACTCAAGTCTTCTTCCCCAAATCCAATGTTTGTTCAACTCTATCATGCTCTCTCTTTGGAGATGACAGAGACTCTGAAATCTGCACCTCTCTGGTGGTAGTTTAGAAGGTTATATTAAGCTATCTGGGTGCCATCTTGGTGCATAATCATAGGATAATAGAATCAGAACAGACAGAGGCCTTAGAAATTCTCTAGTCCAGTGGCACCAAACTAAATAGAAATGGGGCTACTAAATTACACCTAGGAACTATCCCAGCAGGCTTCATAATGACTTGAAAACCACATATTAACATTATCTAAGTTCCATTGTGGTAGCTAGGTGGTGGTGTGGATGGAGTGCTAGACCTGGAGTCAGGAAGACCTGAGTTCAAATTTGGCCTCAGACACTTAATAGCTGTACCACCCTGGGCAAGTCACTTAACCCTGTTTGCCTCAATTTCCTCATCTGTAAAATGAGTTGGAGAAGGAAATGGCAAACCACTCTAGTATCTTTGCCAAGAAAATCCAAAACGGGGTCATCAAGAGTGGGGCATGACTGAAATGACTAAATGATGTTTTATTTTATTTTTATTTATTTTGTTAAATCTTTCCCAATTACATTGTAATCCGGTTCTGGCCATACTCAAGTATTTTGTGGGTCACAGGACCATGGTTCCGTGTGTTTGACACTCCTGTTTTAGTCCAGCCCCCTCAACTTAGGGATAAGGAAACTGAAGAGAGGATAAGTGACAAGAGGATAATTGACCATATTTTTTTAAAAAAATTGTGGTTTATGATTTTGTAACTATTATTATTTTTTAAAAAATAAACCAAGCAGTTTAATTCTTTTTTTCCTGAATCTCTAGAGTCCTTGAAGTAGTCTTTGCTATTACCAAATCTCTGGATCAAATTTATTGGTCTCAATCCATTTAAAAGTCATCAGAGAAGCGATAAACCTTTACTACCCTGCAAAGTAGCACTACTGCAAGAGTCGGAGGCAGGAATGGATAAACCTCGAATCCTCTCCCCAAAGCCCAGCCTAAGCACTGACATCCTGGCCGCATTGTAATACTGGGCATTATTTCATGTAATTTAGATTTTTTTTGGAGCAGTCAGTTCTCTTCTGTCAACCCCATCTGCCTTCAGCCTACTATATGGGAGTCAGAATTCTCCTTCTTGTTTTTCAAGAAGTCAGGAAAACCTGAGTTCACATCCAACCTCAGACACTTATTAGTTGTGTGACCCTGGACAAGTCACTTAACCACTCTTTGCCTCAGTTTCCTCATCTGTAAAATAGGGATAAAAACAACACTTACCTACCAGCGTTGAGAAGATCAAGTGGAAAAATAATTGTAAAGTGCTCAACATAGTGCCTGGCACATAGTAAGTGCTGTATAAAGGTCATTAATTATTGCTATTCCCAAATGTTTAAAAGCATTGTGAGACTTTTTAAAGAAGTGATTGCTTCTTTCCAGCTCATAGGAGGGATGAGTAAGACTTTGTAGATTGGAGTTGTGCATTCGGTCTGAATCTGAATTCAGGGTGTAGAGGTTTTGAAAATGATTCAGAATTTGAAACATCTAATCCAAGTTAAGCCAACACACATTTGTTAACCACTGTGTTCCGGCCACTGTGTTAGTCACTGGTGATAGAAAGACAATATCAAAAATAGTTCCACACCTCAAGAACTGTAAAATCTATGAGAAGGATACACAATATGTCAGTAGATAAGAAAGGTCTTTAAAATAATTTGAATGGAAAATTTTCAGCTCCTTGAGGTCAGTGACTGTATCTTATTTATCTTGGCACTTCTACCAGTGCTTAGCACTGGGCACCACACACAGTAGACATTTAATACATGTTTATGGAATTAATGGGCAAGAACCACTTAGAAAAGACAGCCACCCTGTACCTGAACCACTTCTAGAAATGGAAGCTGTTTATGGTCAACATTATTGTCTACATAAAATACAGAAAGATTCAGCTTGAGTTCAAGAATAAAACCGCATACACACAATCAACCAAACCTGACCAAAGATCATTTAGATCCTCCCCACCTCCTGACACACACATTTCTTCCTTTTTATGCCCCCTCACATCTAAATGTGTTTACATGAGCTCAAGTTTGCTCATTTGTTAAAATGGTGATAATATTAAATACTTGTGTTAGCTGCCTCACAGGGAATTTTCCATTTATTGTCATCCATGGACACTGAAAGATTAAAAAAAGAAAAAAAAACCAAACCCATTGACAGTGATTTTGACAGGCTTTGTCCTAACAATCTCATCTTAACCAATAAGTAGTCCTTACTACAGACACACAAAGAACACCCATTATTAAGGACGATG